>NW_021636776.1:0-229655 GCF_004799145.2 Neltuma alba | reverse complement strand
ATATTTTGTAAATATAGTTAAATCATTAACATATTTTTGTTTTATTATCAATAAATGGTTTATTATTTATTATTTAATACTCCCTCCGGTTCTAATTATAAAACCAGTTGACTTATTTGGAGGAGATTAAGGAAGTAAGTTAAGTTAGGTTATTTGTAATAAATAAGTATGTCATTCCTAAAATATCCTTACTAATTAAGTGTTATTGGCTAGAAAACTATCATTATTAGAAGGACTATCTTGGAAAAATATATAAATATGAGAGAAAAAATAGATTGGGGTCTTATAATAGGACCAAATAAAAAGTCAAACGGGGTCTATATAAGAACGGGGGTAGTACTTGTTTATTATCCGTTCACAGTTTAAAAAAAAATCTACGATAAAGAATAAATCAATAAAGATACTCACAAGGAACGAAACAGATTCTCGGGAAGCAAGCTCGGGCTGCCCAGATCGACGACTCTTCGGCGGGAGAGGGTGGGATGGGTTCGCCAGTTACTTTGCTTGCTCTGGGGACATCAATCGCAATATAGGTTTCTTGGGATCTCTTCTAAAAACCCTCTGATTGAGTAAACCTAACCTGTGTTTACTGCACAAGCTACTGACAAATGAGGGCAAATACTCGCGACCCTTTAAAATCTGCTAACGAAGGGGACCCAGATGTAACCCGACCCTCAGCTACCGCCGCCGGAATCTCCGTTGGAGTCATTCATCGGAAGAAAGGCACCGGCGTCAGAGCGTGGCTTCTAATTGACGCCACTGGCCAGACGCAAGTGGTGGAGGCCGGCAAGCACGCCGTCATGCGCCGAACTGGCCTGCCTGCCCGAGACCTTCGGATATTGGATCCACTTCTGTCCTATCCTTCCACGATTCTGGGGCGTGAGAGAGCGATCGTCATAAATTTGGAGCACATAAAAGCGATAATCACTGCTCATGAAGTTTTGTTGTTGAATTCGAGGGACCCATCCGTCACCCCCTTTGTTGAGGAGTTTCAGAGAAGAATTCTGCATCATCATCAAGCCACTAAGGCTCAGGTTTTGCACCCTTCTTCATTTTGTTATTGTAAATTTCTTATGATTGTTGCATTTTATATTTTATGTTTCTCAAATCGCTGTTTGCCGTGAAATTTTCTAAGATCTCTTGATTTCATCTAATGTAGCCCCCGTTTTCATAGTTTATCCAATTGTCTTCTGTCTTTATGAAAGTGCACAAATTATGGCAGTCATTACTAGATGGACGTTAGCAGCAAGGAGTCGATTATATCAACATGTGCAATGTCAGTGATAGAGTTGCTGAATTTTTTTATTAAACCTATAGTAGAAATCATGGAATAAAAAGGGGATAAAGGTTGCGATACTGCTAGTTCAAAGGATTATCCTATGGGTCCTGGTTTTAAGGAAAAGCAATTGATAGCCTAGTGATGTGTTAGCTGTTAGGGTCTGTCTAGGGGTATGAGCTAAGTTAGAGTCATCTTTTGTGGGTTTTGAAAGCCTTTCCAGCCAAGGGGAGGGGGAGTTCAGTCTTTTGGTTAGTGAAGTGTCTCTGTAGAGTAGTTTTGTCTCGAATGTCCAGTGGCTCATGCTGTGTGTTTGCTGTGTTGTTTCTTGTTAGTTTGAGTGTACGAGGGAGATGGGATTGGATTGAGTCATTATTTCCCTTGTAATCTGACTTTATTATTCAATAACAGTATTATCAGTCCCGTGTTGTTGTCTATTTCTGGTTTTTGTTCGATATCAAGATTATTAGAGTTGAGGGCTCTATCAGTTAGCATATCTTGATACAAGTAGTTTGGGATGGTTTGTTCAATATAATAGGGATCAGATTAGATATGAAAATCACCTCTTAAGTTCTTTATAGAGTGACTCCTAAGACCCCCCCCCCCCCAAAAAAAAAAAGCCATTTTGATCATTGCAAGTTTTATCCAACACTGTTAAGATGAGTCTGCTATAGACTTGTGTGTGCTTTATTTCTTGTTTATTTACCTAATACAATTTGTTTTATTTTGTCTGGTAATTGTGTGTTATCATTGTCATCATTATTCTCAATAGTACAGGAGGGAAATGGCGATGATTCAACCTGGACAAAATTGTATGATTTGGAAGAGCCACAATCTAGAACTGTTAGTCCTCGAATTCAGGATGGGGAAAGTAAAGGAGAAGAGAAACAATTCCAAAATAGAGATGGGATGAAGATTCTCCCCTTCGAGTTTGTAGCACTGGAGGCATGCCTTGAGGCTGCTTGTGGAGTGTTAGAAAATGAAGTACATATATTTTGCTCATTTGCTATTTTTCTTCCCTTATCTTCTCACTTCCTACATATTTATTTTTCTGTCATCTCTTTGAGCAGGCAAAGACATTGGAGCAAGAGGCTCATCCTGCCTTAGATAAGCTGACTTCAAAGATTAGTACTCTCAACTTGGAACGTGTTCGTCAAATTAAAAGCCGCTTGGTTGCAATTACTGGTCGAGTTCAAAAGGTGGGTATTTTTCAAACCTTGACTACCTCCTTGCAAATTAATCTTTGATGATGTTACCCATTAAACAAACGTTCCTTCATCTGTGATTTGAATATTTTCTTTCGTGTGGCACACTTTTGATTGTTATTGCATACTACTCATCTCCAGGTACGGGATGAGTTAGAACACCTGCTAGATGATGATGAAGATATGGCTGAGATGTATCTGACAGACAAGTTAGTTCAGCAGCTTGAGGATTCTTCAGCCTCATCCATGAATGATAAAGATGACACGGAAGATCAAGAACTTCAAACTGATATGGATGGCAGGCATGTAATTTTACCGTCATTTTGATCACATTGAATACTTACTGTGTTGAATGTCTTATCTATAATCATTTAATTGTCTGGTACTAGGATACCTGCGGAAATATCATTGGAAACTGGGGGTGGTTTTGCTCGCTATGAAGATCATCAAAATGCACTTGGCAGGGACAGCCATGGAACTCGTACTAGCGCTACCTACAGTACTATTACCAAGCAACTTGATGTAGAAGAGCTTGAATGCTCTTGGAAGCATACTTCGTGCAAATTGATGGCACACTGAACAAACTATCCACGGTTGCAAATTTATTGAATTTTTGTAGATAGACTCGTTTTTTTGTAGCCTCATGTGGCTATTTTTTTGCCTCACTTGAAGGTTATAAGAAGTTTTGCTGCAAAAACAAGTTGAAACATTTAATTTTTCCGATTGATTAGGCGATGACATGTTTGAAGGATGCTTGGACGACCTGTGAATGTGCCAATTTATATGTAGGAGATTTAAACAAATAATCAATGTTTCCTGTCAAAAGTTATTGGGAGGACTTGCTGCTTTGCCAGTGATAACTACTGGGCTTGAACTAGTTGAATTTCTAGAGCTTAATAGGTTTCTTCCTAAGGAACCAAGCAGAAGGAGTTGAAGACTTCACAGTATATTGTTGAATAAAAGGATTCACAGAATTGATGCTCGTATCACTTGTTATATACCTGCAGTTCATTGAGGAGCAAAAAAGATTTTCAACAATTTATCACTCGTTAGATTAGATACCTTCTAAACACTTAAAACATGCACGGCATCTTTTAGACCCCATGCCAACGCTTAGATACTTTATTTTTGTCTAGATTTACTCATATCACGTTGGGGGTGCTAAAGTACTCCATCAATGCTTGGATATTTGCTTGGATTACTTGGAATAACCTCCCCCCCCCCCCTGTTTTGAAGCTGAGGGAGTACGTGGATGACACAGAGGACTACATCAACATTATGCTGGATGACAAGCAGAACCATCTGTTGCAAATGGGAGTGATGCTGACAACGGCAACCCTAGTCGTGAGTGCTTCAGTGGTGGTGGCTGGCATTTTTGGGATGAACATTCATATTGAGCTTTTTGATGCTGGGATGCGGGAATTCCTCTGGACCGTTGGTGGCAGCACCGCGGGCACCATATTCCTGTACGTGATTGCCATTGTCTGGTGTAGACACAAGCGTCTTCTGGAGTGAGATTCACTGGCCGCCACAATGTTCAGATACCATGTTCATACTTTGTAAAAATATATCAAGTGAGCCATCAACACGATGATTCATCAATAATGTCTAGGAGGTTTACTTCTACGGAACAAGATTAAAGCGATATGAGGGTGACTTTGATTCAAAAGAAAAAAAATTGTAATATCACTTTTTTCAATCGAAAAGCAAACCAGCATAAAGTGTTTGTGACTTGATTCCGCCGAACAAAGTATGATATTCGTGGGTGCTTTTTGAAGTGACCAATAATGTGATTTCTTTTCAATTAAAAGAAGTGTTCGCCTAGAATGACTGAAACCTTGAATTTATGTTATGCCAGGTTTGAAGTTTCAGTTTTATGTGTCAAGCATTTTTAATGATAAAATGGCATCGAATGACTGAACAACATGTGATAAAAAACAAAATCTTCAAGGTTCGATGGGATATTACGGTGAAAACTCCAAAAATGAAGCAAGAGAATGTGAATTGAACGACCGAAGTACGTAACGTAAAAGCATTGGGATATGCGTGGTGGGCACTTTAGCAGTAGCAACCGCATCCTCATTATCCATTAGCGAAAACTGGTGGCTGCAGCAAAGCGGTGAGATGAGTTCGATAGGCCAAAGCATACTGATGGCACTCACAGTAACAGTGAACAAGTATGCTTCTTCCAACTTGCAGGCCGTTTCTCACAGAAAGCATCCTAAATCGCCGCCCAATTCCGCCGTCACCACCAGTAGAAGAGGCCTCCTCTTATCCTCCCTCGCGGCCGCCTCCCTCACTGATCAAGTCCCTGACTCCAGAACTCTCCTTCTCAAGAGTACACCTCCCTCGCTCTCTCCCCCTCTATTGTTTTCTCTTCCGCTTTCTTTCTCACTGTTGAATTCTTTTTCCAGAATACCTCAAGAAATCAGAGGAAAACAGAGATAAAAATGACAAAGAGGTATACTCTTTTACTGGCTGTTGAATAGTATAGTTGAGATGCTATTTCTGTGGTGTGAATTGATCAAATTGTGTGTGATATTGCAGAGGCTGGAGAGTTATTACAAGCGTAACTACAAGGATTATTTTGAACTTGTGGAGGGAACATTGAAGGCAAAGCAGCAAGATCAGCTTTCTGATACAGAAAAAGGTATCCTTGATTGGCTTAAATCTAACAAATGAAAAAACTCCCTTTTACATTCTGCCCCTTCTCCATTACTTTGGAAATTGTACATTATTATTATTCCACTCATCTAGTAATGTAGATATTATAATGGTCGGTAGATTGTGATTTCCTGTTTCTTTCGATCCTGAAACCCCATAAAATTTTTGGTCGCTTCAATCCTGCCTTTTTTTTTTTTTTTTTCCTGTTTTACTTTATCTTCAGACATAAGGTTGATAACAGGCCTGATCTGATGCTTAGCAGAATTAAATTGGACAAAATTAACCAAAAAATGAAGAATTATAAAGATTAATCTGATATATTTTATAGACTTTTCGCTAAGTAAATCAAACCAATGACTAAGTCAAGACCGAGAAGAGGTTTCCAATGGGAAAATGACATTTGGGTCTCTTATAAGGGAATCATTGACACTTGAGTTATTTAAACACGTATGTAATTCTTTGAGATCAACAAATTAAATACCATATACTGTAATAATTTGTTGAAAAATAAATATCTAAGTACTTATTTAAACACTTGATTTCATTTTAAAAATCATTTTGTTTTCATGTTTTCCCCATTTGTAGGTCGCATTTCCGCTAACATGCATATATAATTAAAAAGAGTGATGGTTTGCTGCAAAATTTGCTAACAGTATCATGAGAACGGGAGATTATGAAATTTGAAATTAGAATCAAATGAGCAATTGCACATACCTTTCAGATGATTTCAAAATAGCCAAAATGCATATGTGAGATCATCACGAAGGCAGAAACATAAACACAGTGGCAAAGAATGAAAATAATAGCGAGTGGGGGGTTACCAGTAACAATGAATCCAGAAGAAAATGTTATTGTGTGTCCAAAAATAATTCCCCGTAAAATTACATAATAAATAATAAATTGTTTAAAATTACAAAATTTTCATCACCCTAATAGTCAGTCACTACTACAAAAAAGAGTTTTATGACGCTAATTTACGGTGGTTATTAGAAAAAACATTGTAAAAACGGTGGCATTTCTGTAATTATAGGCGAACTTTTAAAGGCGGTTTTTTAAATAACTGCCGTAAAAAGTCTTTCAGAAGTTTAAAATCATTGCGTGATAGTTTTCACTTTTCAGAGTCAGAACTCATAGTCCTGATATCATCCTCACTCGATTTTCTCCCTCCTCTTACATTTGTTGGCGTTTATTCATTGCTTCTATCATTTTCACCATGTTCTTCCATCACCGTCGCTGTTGTTGTTGTCGTCGCCATCGCCGCATCCTCTTCATTCTTATTTGTGAGTTTTTCACCTCCATTCTTTCTGTGGATTTCATACTTTTTGTGATTTGATATGATTATTTTCTTTGGTTAAAAATATGATGTTTAATCTGAGTTTAAAGAGATCTGATTTTTAGCAGATCTAAGTCTTTGATTTTATCTTTATTAAATGCTAGTTGCTTCGATTTGGTGGCTGAAGGTGAAGTTAAGTGACACTATTACAGCGGGAAAGAATCTATATTTACTCCATCAGAATGCTTTTAACTAGTGAGAGACTTCCTTTGAGGCTTTGTTCTCCCGTTCCATCCTGATCAGTAGGATGAAACGTAGCTTAAAAAAACAAAAAAATTTCACGGCGGTTATTTATATAACCGCCGTGAAAAGTCACATACCACGACAGTTCTTAAACCGTCATGAAATCCTCTACATTTTATGTCGATGGCATAGACGTCGGTCTCAAAACCATCGTAAAAAGCTTATTCTAACCGCCGTTAAATGTATTTTTTGTAGTAGTGAGTTTTGAGACAAGAAATCAATGGAGGAATAGAAATCAAGGCCTTGAAGGAAAAGCTTATTAACCAACTAGTAATCCAGTCTATTCTAAACTTACGACTTATTTGAAATGACTTATAAGCAAAATCATGATTTACAAAATACTAAATATGCGAGGAGAATTTTATCTTGATTTATTATGTGAACATGTTTATAAATACACCAGGTAAATACATGCAAACGAGTCCTTAGCGTGTATTTTGTTTTTCGGCTTTCTCCAACACTAACGTGAAAGCTACTTCAATATAGCTTTTGAACCAACATGCCTTTGAGGTACATCTTTTGAATGTTATTCCAAATTAAATTGTTAGTCCTAATTGATATATGACTAATTGCTTACTTCTGTGATCCCACTGTGACCAGTATGGTGTATCCAAACACTACCTTTTTTTATTTTTCCGCTGGTGGGTGGACCCAACATGAGTTATTGTAGCTTCAGCTTCAACGCGTAATAAGCTCAAAAACTGAGGATTGAAAGTCAAATCCCATGATGTTCGGGGTATAATTTTC
This sequence comes from Neltuma alba, assembly GCF_004799145.2. Taxonomy (NCBI): domain Eukaryota; kingdom Viridiplantae; phylum Streptophyta; class Magnoliopsida; order Fabales; family Fabaceae; genus Neltuma; species Neltuma alba. The sequence continues at coordinate 222,187 of NW_021636776.1, read as the reverse complement.
TGGGTCACATGACATATATATACAGAAGTCTCAACACTTTAACAGGCAACATTATCCGTGACCAAATCTTCCCATTATGTGACCCCTTCCTTAAGTTAGCGTAACTTGAGGATTTACTGTTTCAACTTTAAAGAGTTCCAGACAGAAAGATAGATATATCTACTATTCCAGGTCAATCCCAAGCCCTAGTTTTCATCAAACCTGCCGACTAACCCTCATATATTATTATATATGCATATATATATATTTGTATTGAATCTCCAATGGAAACAAAGTTGTTGGAACTTTGGAAGATACAGATTCATGCAACGCGTTGTGGAATAAAAGGTTACATATATAGAAGAAGTTTGATTCTTTTCATACGTAAAGTCGCAGGGTGAGAGTTGAAACACTGTTTGATATGTATGTTGGTATGGGAAGTTTGCGAGTAGAAGAAGCCAACCACTGACTAGGCACATAATGATATACTCTTCCGGTCTTTAATATAGGATCTAATTGTTGAGTTGGTTTTGATCCTAAATATAAGACCCATTTATCATATTTATCAATTTTCTCTAAATTATCCATTCCCTCAACCATAATCAAATAAAAGAAGAAGATGGGGTACTAAGAAAGATGATTATGGTATTTTAAGAAAAACGTGTCACATTTCTTATAATTAACTAACTTACCTAACTTCCTTAATCTAATCAAATTAGTTAAATGAGTCTTATATTAGGGACCGGGAGAGTATAATTGTATGCAACACGAAAGGGCCACATCTTAGCTAGTTAAAGGGACCCAAAATGGGTGTTGATTGATTTTGACTTCTACTAGGTAGAGTTGTTTGAATTTGACTAGTTACTACTTTGAGTCCTTAATTTAAACCATAAATCAGATCTTTATATAACAACCAAAGATAATACTACATGTTGATTTGATTCTGCTAATTTCAATTATGTTTGCCCATAGTTGTTACATATTGTGTGAAGGATGCTATGTCCATCTTCCTCTTAGAAAAACCTATTCCTTATTCCTCATTATCCTGAGTATCTACATCTGTCACCCAAATCGCTGTTATATTTATTAATGTACTCTTAAAACCTCCCAAGTTTATAATTTTTGGTTCAAAGTATTCTTATTTATTGCAATGTTAAGGGGCTCTTCACATAATTAAATAGGATAATTTAGGAAAATTTAGACACATCTATTATAAATAACTAATTTCTTTAATATCAACATATTAGTTATCTAGCTATTATATTAATCGCCAGAAGCAGTAATTGCTAATTAACTACTTATTGGTTAAAAAAAGTGCATGTCTCAACCTGTATTAATAGTCTAACATTAATGATCTATCAAATTCAGGCCATCTTACACCTGTGTTGAAAGATCATGTAGTACTTCATATGATTTCACAATTTTTTAGGGTGCTAGTTGCTGTTTTGAGAAATGCACTTTTAATTATGTTTTATTAATTACATTTTTTTTATAAATTTCAATTTCAAATTAAAAATAAATAAAAGAGAGTAGGAGAATTTTGAGTTGGGAGGGGGTGGTTGGAAAGGGCATGGAATCAAAATGATGTTACCTCGTTACACACACACGTATATATATTTACGTGTGTGTGTGTGTTTCATTTCCAAGTTCATGGATGGAATGCAGCTATACATTGACTATCCCTCACCATTTTTCCAAAAAATAATACAATTTGTGCGTTTCTTTTGTCTTTACTTACCCTCGTTTTACCTTTATAAAAATCTATTAAACGAAAATTATTAGTTAGTGTATTAATTAATAAAAGGCGTATTAGAAATAAAAAGATCATTAGAGTTGATTAGTATATTAACGAACACATGACAGTCGCACTTTTTCCAGACAGACTTCTAAGATGTCATTTTCAGGATAATTAAACAATTCGGATTTTCAATAAACAAAATCAATTCGAATCTGATAAAGTTATAGATGAGGAACAAAACAACATGGGTAAGGGAAGGGAGAAATTTGGAATTTGACATCCTAAATTAATTCTAAATGGCCCATATTTTGCTGTGCCTTTCTCAAACTTTGTGACATCACATGCCCTATTTTTTAAATCTCAATATAAACTGAAAGGGGTCCAAAAAAATAAATAAATGGGAATAATTTATAAGTAAAGGAATAAATAATTAAAAGAAGCTAAGACTCTTGGTTTATTTCTTAATGACATCAAGTCTTGTGACAGCATCCCAGCAGACAAACTTGGAGATAACAAGACGTACACATAAACATTTATTTAAATATTTATATTTTAAATAATCTATACATAATATTGAAATATTAAAATAGTACCACATACTATTCATAAATCATAAGAAAGTATTGTAATGCACTTAGCTCATCATCAGTATATATTGAAAACTTAAATAATCGGATTTTTAATTTAATGATGAGTTTCTTAAATTTTACATGGAACGATTATGTTTTCTAGACTTTTTGTGGGAATTTATCAAATCACATGTTATTACATTAAGAAGTGATGAAATTAATTATTCAAAGTTACAAACAAGATTAATTAATCCTCAAGCCATAATATTCCTTATAGAATCCTATATCAATTCTTAAGAATAAGAAATTAAAAAAAAATCAGCGTATTTGAATCCCTTATACTTGGGAATCGTTGAATTAATGAATAGTTGTGCTCTTTTAATTTATTATGGCAAAAATTATCAAGTGGATTAGAAATGTTTCCCCAAGTGGCCAATCTTAAAACCCTTATTTATAGATTTAATTTCGTGATATTTATAGAATTGTGAGAAAAGCTTTCATACATCATGTGATGACTTGTTATTAGGACTATTTTTTTTTTTTAATTGTTGAGATTTATAGTAGTGATTTTTTGAAATAAAAGTAATCTAATATAATAATTTTATAATAAGGATCAAGGCAAAGATAAAGTGAACATCCTAAGCAAAAATGAGGCGTGTTCTTGTGGCTAAGGAGATCTCTGGAAGTATCTCCTGAATTTTTAAAAAAGAACTGAACAGAAGTATTTAAAAATGAATAAAACCTCTGTTTTTAAGAAATAAACTAGTATCAATTAATTATCTCAAGATTCTGATGAAAACTCTTTTTTAATGAGATCCTTTCTTTATCATATTAACCAAGAGAATAAAATTCTCTAGTGTATAGATTACTCTGACATGAAGATTGGCATTTCCATCCTCATCTTTGTGAATATCCAGAGTTTGACCATCACCCTGCCATGACTGCTTCATTTGCCATATCTTGTCCATTTCTGAGAGCATGTTACGCATTAATCTTAATTAGAAGAAAGACTAGAGCTTTCCGAACAACCTAAACCTTTTCTGGACTCTTCCAAACATTCATGAAGGTCTTGTCCTCATTAATGATTAAGTCTTTTTCAAGATTCATCCGAATGATACGAAAATTAAAATCCAAATGCAGATGTAGGGAGTCTCACCTAATGAAGTCGAAAACTGTAGCCTTTTTCTGAATTATCTACCTAAGGAGGATCATAGTTTTCCATACCTTACCCCAGAAGAAAATTGTATGATATTTCTTTTATCCCCTTCGGTTCAATAAGACTAACAAATTTTCTATGAACAGATCTCTACGACATTAAAACAGTGTCGATTTTTCAATCGCAAGATTGAATTTTTTATAATGCCTTAGCAAGAATCGCAAGTGGTGAAATGCTGACACGAATCGATCATGCTCATACAGAATCTGCCTAACTCAGTTCACATGTATGTATCCACTGTTCATCCACAAAGAGAATTAAATTTTGCAAGGGAAAAAAAAACTATTTCTTCATGTTCCCCCTTCAGTCTGTATTGACAGCTAAAAGAGAAAAGGAAAGGAATGAACAGAACACATTTTGAGATCAAATTCCTTCCACGCTTAACACTCTGATCATTTCTCTTCATAGATCTTCATTAACGTCCTCCACTGCATCAACTTCAATAACTGAAGGTAAAGAACTGATTTGAATTCTGATGTTTATCTCTTGCCCCTCCATCTTCCTCAAAAGCAACAACTAAGCGGATAATGTAACTGACCGACGACAGAGAAAATCAGGCATTGCAGAGGCAGAACCAAGTAAGAAACGGGTATTTACTTGGCTGTTCTGAAGTTCATTTAATGATAGAGATGGTTGTAAGAAGCACAGTGATCTTGGATTGAGGATCTCTCCTGCAAGAACACAAAGGAGTCAAGATAGTCTTCAAACAAATTTTAAACCCTCGAATAAAATGGAAAGAATAATTAAAGAAGGTACAAGTACCTCAAAATAAGTTGCAGAGAAACCCTGTGAATAATCTAGCGCGCCCTCTGTTGAAGCTTGAGTTCCATTGTTCTGAAAAAATCGTCAATAATTGTATGAGGAAAAAATATCCTGCAGTCTATATTTTTTTCTTTATAGTAATACGAGATTCAAATAGTTTAATGCTAGCTCTAACATACCATGGCAAAGTCAAAGACAGGAGAGCTAGCAGTATCATCAAGGAAAGATGGAAGGTGTTGATCTCCGCAGGGTTCATTTTCTTTAACTCTCTGCTTCTTTTTAGCAGACTTAACCATTTTTTCTGCCTCAGATTCAGAATGGAAGCACCCATTGTCTTCGTTGAAGAAAGCCTCGTCATCTAGGAAATGTGGAGGACCGGAAGAAGCATCAGAAACCATAGACAAGTCCTCCTCTTCTGCAGTATCCTCTTCCCTGGCTCTTTTGTCCTTGTCTTCATAAAATCCATCATTTCCGCCAATAAATGGAGTATCCTTATGTGAAATATTTTGCCTGAGGAGAGAATGTTCAAGGTATAGAGTCCAGCCAGACTCACAACCACTACTGCATTCTGAAGCGATTGCATTCATCTTTGATTCCTAGGAGAAGAACTGAATTGGATTTCTCACAGAAGAGCCTCCTTTATGCAGGAAGAGTGGTTGAAAAAATGAAAAGAATAAAAATCTTTATCAAACTCTCTCAACACCCCATTGGCTGTGTGAAGGTTTCTCTAGCTGGTAGCTAGTTTTGGAGTCGAACAAGTTGGATAGAAATTGCAAAGAGTGGATAGGTGGGGGAGAAAACAAAGAGAGAAATAGACTCAAATCCTAGACTAGTTTTGTCCTGACTCTCATCTCTGTTAGGCTTTTGTTAACTTTCAAATAATGACAATAAGTTACTCTAACACTACTGAGTAAGGCGTAAGTGACGTATATTTTTTTTTTTACTGCCTCACACTCCATCTGTCAAACCTAGTCACTTTTGTCAAACACGTTTAGGGAAGGGAGGACGTAAAGACGGGAATTACTGAACACTTTCACAAGTTAATGAATCAAAACTGTCAGTTGGGTAGGCTATAGTGTGTGCATGCAAGAGAGAGAGAGAGAGAGAGAAGAGGGAAAGCCACGACTCATTCACATGCTAGACAGCGAGGCTCTTCGTGCCATCTTAACAAAACTGGGTACACGTCCACTTCGCCTTCCACACTGTATGGACACGTATACCTTAGCAGTAATGCCTCTCTGTCTCTCCCTCACTTTATCTCTCCACACCCACAATTGTCCCATTTTTGGGGAAGACTAGTAAGATCTGAGTAGTAGAGAGGGTCAGTGTAGATGAGATTATTGGAGCAAAAGTGGTCCTGCAAAGTGGGTTTTGCTCGGTTCATGTAATCTGATTCATTGTACAAATGAGGAAAGTGCATTATGCTCTATTAGACATAACATCAAACACTATGTGTACACCCTGTTTCCTTTCGCGTGCCCATCATGCGTGCTGATTAAACAATGACTGGAAGAAGAAAAACCAAAACAAAACAAAACCCTTCTTCTATAATTTGTACCCTCTCACATAATGCAGATTGCAGAGCTGAACGTACCATCCATTTGTTTTATATGATATTCTCATATCTGTGAGCAGGAGAGAGAGTGTGCGAGTGAGATTTCAATTCTTTTGAAAATTAAAGCATCTTGATAATAAAAATCATAAATGCATCAAGGGAGTGCAGGGTAGAATTCAAAAATATTCTTACAGAGGGGCAGAAGCAGAAGTACATTGATCAATGGGGAATGTAAAAACAGTTTTGGGGCTCAGTGCAAATGTCTAGGGTTTTATGAATCCACATGCAATCACATTCAGAGAGAAAGGTGGGGGGCGTTCTCTGCTTTTCAAGAATTTTACTCTAACTGAGGGTTTTCAGATTCACAGAGGCATGTGGGCACGTGTGGGTAACATTCATGTGCGGGCTTCCACATATTCAAACACATGTTTGCACGTGCACACGCACTCCTATCTAAACCCCCTCTTGCTGTAAATTTCAATTTTAAAATCCTAATTTCCTATATTAATAATATTATTAGCTTCTTTTATTCTAATACTCCCTGCTAATTGTTCTTCTTCTTTCTTGTTTCTCTCTTATTTTACGTCTAATTGCAGAAATTTTACATTATTTCTCTACAAACCTCAAAGTGGAGCCGCGGCGCCCCACTGTCACATGCTCATTTCTAGTTTTTATTGCTACATCTGATTTAATTAATGTTTTTGTCCTTCTTTTTATGGAAATAAATAAATACACATGGTTTAAGTTGATGCACAATTGTTTTAAAATTAATGAGTGAATCTTTTTCTTTTTAAGCTAAATCTTTCGATTTCTGAAAAATATGTTGAACCTTCAATTCAAATTGAGTTGAGTTGACTGATAATGGAGGGTAAATTTAGAAAGTCAAAACTCTCTAATATCTATATTGTTTAATTTTTTTAATTGAAATTTTATTGTTTTTAAAATATATATAATTGCGCTCCTTACCACTCGGATCACCAGATATTGCCACATTGGTAATCAATAAATCTTCATCTTATAAAAGTAAACCAATTTTATTTCGGTTGAAGTAACTTAAACCATTTTTAAAATGTCAAAGGTTAATTTGGTCAAAAATTAGAGCATGGTTAATCAACAAGCTATTGTTATATAAGTATATAACTAAATGATAAAAATATTAAACGATTTCAATGAGACAAGACTGAAAGATAATTGGCTATTGAAAACATGAAAGTTCTACTGATAATCTTATAATTTAGTAACATGTAAACTGTTTTTTAAGTAGAGGTCATGAGTTCGATTTTCGTGTAACATCAGGTTGTTAGTGCCTAATCACGAAGGTTTTTCGTAAAATTTTTGCAGGAATGAAGCTTTGAGTCACTAGAATAATTAGTTATTTCGCATAATAATAATTACTAAAAAAATAAATTAATGAGAAAATTTGTAAATTTGGTCGCTAATTTATTAGCTAGAGAATTTCATTGTTGAATTGCATAGCTAATTTACTGTTTTTTTTTTAATGATCCATCATTGAAGTCCAGTTTCCCTCTTGCCAGCTGTTGTCGCCTCAATATGACGATAATTCATTATCTTCAACTTGGCACCATTCTATATAGCCAAGTAAGCATCATCTCTTTTTATTTAATTAATGTTAAAAAATTTTATGGCAGAGGTTTCTTAATATTGAGAGTTAATTGCTAGCTAGCTAGGTAGCTATTACTTTCTCCATTATATAATTTACCTAAAATCTAATTATCACCCAACCTTTTAATTTTCCTTTAACTATATATGCATGATGGCTTATTACCAAAGGTAACGTCTACATCACCAGCGCGCACTGGCACAACTGGTAAGGGAGTTGTATCCCTTAACCATCATCTCTGGGGTTCGATTCTGGAAAGATGGGAATGGAGCAAGCGTGTCTGGGAGGATCGTCCCCATCTTGGGCCCGATAGTACCCGAGAGATTAGTCATTGGACTCGCTCCGATGGATACCCTGGTGAAAACCCAAAAAAAAAAAAAGGTAACGTCTATATCAAAACTATAAATGAAACTTTTATATCAATATTAATAATTTATCGAAACTATAGAGCTATATGGTTAGAGCATAATTAATTGTCAAATTTTTCAATAAAAAACGTGGTTAATATTTAATTAAAAATAAAATGAGCGTAATATAAAGTTGAAAAAAGAAAAGGGTGGGGTGAGTGGAGCCGTACAGGTGTACTGGGATGCAAGTTATCAGGTGATCAACCTTACTCAATCACTTTAGTCACATGTAATGTTAAGTCATATATATGACTTTCATTCTTAAACTTGATAATGCCTTTTTCAACCAAAAAAAAAATATTACACTGCAATTGATTGCACAAATCACAACTAACAAAGTCGGTGATAGTTACCTCAAGTCGTCGGGGCAAGTCAATCCATATATAATTAACTTTAAGCTTAATTAAGAAAATTACATGTTTAATTTTGACTACAAAGTAAGGGTGAGAATCACTACTCTTATCCCAATATATAAGTTTCTTGATGGAGATCTATTAGATTTTCACGAGTACACGTATTCACCTAAATAAGTGAAATTAAAGGGAAAAAAGACTTTGTCTTCCATTATTAAAAATGGCAAAAAGGGTAGAGGGAGAAATAAGAAATTCATTGCATGGCAGACAAAAAGACAAGAAAGACACCCCCAACCTCATCCAATGGCGTCCTTTGCCATATTTGTTCACCCATGAGGCCATTTCCGTGCAAGATAATACTCCTCCGGTCCTTAATATAAGACTCATTTAACTAATTTGATTAGATTAAGGAAGTTAGGTAAGTTGGTTAATTATAAGAAAAGTGACATATTTTTCCTAAAACACCATAATCATCTTTCTTAATACCTCATCTCCCTCTTCTATTTGATTATAGTTGAGGGAGTATCCATAGGGGTGGTTTAGAGAAAATTGATAAATATGAGAAATGGGTCTTATATTTAGAACCAAACCCAACTCAACAATTGAGTCCTATATTAAGGACCGGAGGAGTATATTATTAACATATATTATTAAAAAGAATTTGCCATATTATTAACATATAGGTGATAAAATTAAAAAGAAAATTTATGTGGTAATAAGACTCGTTATTTTTATAGAGTTAGAATTTTTTTAAAAAAATCATTATGAAGTTCTTAATGGGCCTAATAAGACACACATTTACATGGAACTAAGATATAAAAGCCATATCTATCTGGCGAAAAAAAAAAACAAAGAAAGCCATATATTCCAAGTTGAATGCTTATATTAAAAGCTTGCAACTAATTGGAATTGTAGACAGATTGGCATCTGTAGAATATATAGGAGAAATATAAAAGCATGTTTGGATGGTTAGAGTTGGACTCTCACTTAAGCGGGAGATTATTATTAATTAGGTAGTGAAATTAATGTAAGTGAACTTTTGATTTAACATAATAAAGAAGATTAATATAAGAGTTAATTGAGGATTGAATGTAATCACAAATATATACATGTATAAGAACTCAATCTACTTTGATCGCCAAATTAATAATTCATTCTCTAAAATATTCTTATTGATTATATATATCAAAGAGGTTTCCATCCAAAAGTAGTCATGATTAAAAAAATATATTTAAAAAAATTAACTCATATTTATTATAAATCAACCTATATCTCTATTGTTGATTACATATTTGTAAGTAACAATAGTTTTGAGGGGCAAAGTGGGTGGGTATGAAGATAGAGAAATAATAGGAAGAAGTGTGTCCCAAATGGCGGAATGTGTCGTTTGGAAGTTCGAATTTCCAGCTCAGATGATGACTTGGACCACTCTTTGCATTTGATGATGATGAGCTTCAAATTGGTGTGTTCCTATTTTCTTATGAGTTGGTCGCCACCACTGTCCCTATCACCCACTTGCGCCTTTTAATTTCACTCACTGCTTTTATTTCATAAAATCGATTACCCTATATATTTTATATGCACAGTTTTGTTCAATGTTAACGCTAATCCATCCTTAAAGTTTAATGTGTTCATTGCTCTGTGAGAAAACAATTTAGTGGATAAAATTACTCCAAAAATTACAAGAAAATACTAGGTGTTACTAAAAATTATAATTATGAGTGCTAAATGTATCAAAAATTACTTTAAGATATTGAGTGTTATTGAAGAAATATTTTAGGGTAACAGATGTACGTAACTTAACCTTACAATCATATATATGAAGGGCATTGGAGTTGAATATTAGAAGATATTGATGGGAGTAGTATGGGAGATGAAAGGGAAAGGTGGGTGTGTAGAGAAAAGGAGATGCATGAAGCCACGATTTGAGGATGGAAGGAAGGCGACTGAACATGATTCAACCTCTGAACACGGATGCCATCACCCTCCTTTCTCATTTTGGTCCCTCACTTTCCTTTATTTTAATTTACTTGTCTTTACATGTGTACACACACACACACACACACACACACACACATATATGTCCTTGCTTTTGGATCATATCAAAGCCCAATCCTCATCCTCACGGTGGCGGTTCTTACAGTGAGTCTGATGTTTTGAATTTTTGTTATTCATCTCAATTATCTCGCTTAATAGTCCTTGATGATGATCCGTTTGTTAATATATACAGCTTTTTACTTGTTGGATTTTCATTCTGAATAAATATATTTCAGTCAGAAGACATCTTTATCGTCTTGATTAAGCAAGCGTGTGTCTTTTATAATATGGACTGAACACCTAACGAATAGCACATGGAGATTAACACCTAGCTGATGTTCCTTGATCAAGTTAATTAAGCATCTTATTCTCTGAGTGATCACTAAAGCTCTATGCCTCTATCTATTGCTCATTATTCTTATGTGGCAACCTCATTTTAATTACATATGCCCATCTCTTGTAGTATACTACCTCCTGTCCTTAATATAAGACCATGTTTGACTTTTATTTTGGTCCAAATATAAGACCCCAATCTACTTTGTCTCTTATATTTATTCAATTTTTTTCAAGATAGTCCTTCTAATAATTATAATTCTAGTCAATACACTTGATTAGTAAGGATATTTTAGAAAAAACAACACCTATTTAGGACAAATAACTAACTCAACTTACTTTCTTAATCTGCTCAAATTAGTCAACTAGCTCTTATAATTAGGACCGGAGGTAGTATTATATATGATATGTGTGTTAACACGTAATTTAATAAGCTGATTTGATCTTTCATTTCAGTTCATATTACTTCAGTCCTTAATATAAGATCTCATTTGATTTTTATTTTGATTTTAAATATAAAATCCCAATTCATTTTGTCTCTCATATTTTTTTTTTTTTAAGATAGTCCTTCTAATAATGATAGTTCTAGTAAATAAACTTGGTTAGCAAAAATATTTTAAAAAAGATAACACCTATTTATTACAAATAGTAAACTTAACTTATTTTTTTAATCTACTCAAATTAGTCAACAAGCTTTTACATTTAGGATCCCAGGTAGTATAAACTCCAGCTAGGTAAATCGAACTAAATATTCAAGGGGAAGTTAATGATAGCTTTGAAAAGGTTGTATAAGCCATTTCACGCAAAAAAAAAAAAAAAACAAGAACTAGGGTTTAAACCTTTCTCATGGAATAAAAATAACTAAAGCTACAATAATCTCTTTTGCTAAGTTTTCACCTAGAAATTTGGATGATGATCGATCAATAGTAAACGATTGCACCAAAAATGCCATCGGATTGATGGGTTTTTCTATTGTTTATAGAAAAAAGGGCTTTTCTATTGCGTGTTCTAAAGTAGCTCTCAACATCCTTCCGCCTGAGTCTCAGCTTATTTATGTCTGCTATGCCAACAAGATACGATTAATTAGCTTGCCCAGTTAATAATTTATCCGACCACCATGTGTGTGTGTGTGTGTGTGTAATGGATCAAACCAGCAACATAATCGATCGAATGGTTATAGCTAGGAAGACGGAGAGAGACAACGTGGGCTACGTACGAAAGCAGATTCTTGGACAAGGAGGGAAGAGTCAGGAGCTTGAAGATCCCAGTGGTTCAAGAGCTTGCTCGCCGAGGACTCACACTTGCCTGATCACTTCAAGAGGTTTCACCATCCAACCCTAACCCCAACGGCCTTCCAGCATGTCCCCACCATAAACTTGGCCGTGCTGAAGCATGGGTCCGACCCCATGGCTCGAGCACAAGAGTTAGCCAAGTTAGCCCAAGCTGCTAAGCACTTGTGTCTCTTCTTGATCCTTCATCACGGTATTGCAATATTCTAATACGTTCACATAGATTAATTAAGTAATGCAGAAAGAGAAGGGTACTGATGTCTTGTCGTATATTTATTATGCAGGGATTGCAAAGGAAACAGTGGAAGAAGCAAGAGAAGCAGTAAGAGGGTTCTTTGAGTTAAGTTATGAAGAGAAGAAAGCCAGCGTGGGAAGTTACGGTAACGACGTAGATAATATGGGGTATGGCCGAAACCCGAAACTTCACAGTAAAATCCGAAGAGCGATAACTCTCATGTCTTGCGTTCTTTTTTTTTTTTTTGTTTAAAAAATAAAAAAAGAATTGAAGTTGATTATATATCATGGTTAAAATTGGGTTCAAAGCGGCTAAGCACACTATTGAGCAGTGGACATTGACATTAATCTGGGTAGAGGATGAGATGAAAGGAGGAGGAGGCGGACGCGGAGGAAAGCCATCTCCAGACCTAGAAAGCTGTCCTTTTTAAGGCTTTCGTGGAATATTAAGCACAGGATCAAGCACATTAATGGCTACAATCTGTTGCTCTCTATTGAGGTTTGATATGATTAATCAAGTACTAATTATTAGGATATTAAGTGTGAGTGAATTTGAGTTGAGTTTAATATAATACTTGTTCCAAAACTACATAACTAATTAGCAAATATTAAGAAAAAGAAAAAAAGCGTAGGTCAATTTTCTTATATCTAGCTATCATGTCAAATTCTCCAATTATACATAGCCATGTATCTTTTTTGTTTCATATGGATTTATAATTAGATGCTATTAAATGTTAATATTTCAAAAATAAGATACATGGTTATATGTTATTGAAAAACTTGACCTAATAGATATAAAAAACTTAGTATAAGTATTGTCCTTAAGAAAATTACTTAATTTTGTTATTTATAACAAACATGCATTCGTTCTTTGAAAATAGTCTTTCTAATCATGTAATATTTTTGGTCCTAAATATAAATATAAGCGATTACCATTCATGATAATCAGCAGTAAGAGATGAATCTGATCCACCAACGACTCGGATTTTTTTTATTGTGTGATCTGCCAATCTCTTTAATAATTAATACACCAAAGTGAGGCAGGTAAATCATTTTTGCTGAGAAGACTACTTTAATTTTCCCGTCTTATTCATGTCTCTTTTTTCATGAATATTTTATTATAAAGAAAAGTGCCCTTTTTTCGAACGTTTATGTGCTGATATGATTGGATAAAGATCATAAACCAAAAAAACAAAAAATTTAATAGAAGCGTGTGATTAATGCAAAAAAAGTAATCAACGTCTAGATAATGATATAATTGAATAAACCTTAAAAGAAAGACCTTAGCTTTTATGTTGAAGGCTATAATACACAAAGTGAAGCCTTTATAATTAGTGTTATTTATTTTTTTTTTTGCAACTTAGTTATCATCTTAACTTCAAAGCTTGTCTACCAATCTTACATTAACAAACCCGTCCAAAAATACAATACACAAGGAATATTAAAACTCATTTGTGCATCGTTCTTATTTTCACGCCTCTCATATAAAGTGAAAAAGAAGAATCACGATTCCTTTTTTAATATATTTTATTTATAAAAAAAAAAAAAGAGCAGAGTTAGGTGTCTTTTAGAATGATATGACAGAATACATATTATATTCTTACAAAATCAGATTTTGTTGGATTCTTGAACGAATATATTAATGATAAATTAAGGTCACGTTAACTATATGAAAATTAAGTTTTAAAATTGCTCTCAACCTCCTTCCGAGTCTCAGCTTATTTTGTTCGATATACCAATAAAGAAATCTTTGCCTCACCATTAATCAGCACTGTTCTTGCCTAATCAATAATTTATCCGACCACTATATATGTGGGTGAATCATGGATCAAAATAATAAGCAGCAACATAATCGAATGATTATAGCTAGGAACATGGAGACACACAACGTAGGCTACCACGAAAGCAGCTTCTTAGATAAAGAGGGAAAAGTCAGAAGCTTGAAGATCCCAGTGGTTCAAGAGCTTGCTGGCCGAGGACTCGCACGCTTGCCTGATAACTTCAAGAGGTTTCACCATCCAAACCTAACCCCAACCGCCTTCCATGATGTCCCCACCATAAACATGGCCTTTCTGAAACATGGGTCCGACCCCATGGCTCGAGCACAGGAGTTAGCCAAGTTAGCCCAAGCTGCTAACCATTTGGGTCTCTTCTTGATCCATGATCACGGTATAGAATATTGTCCTTTTCACATAATTATTTGAAGTCAGAGGCTAAGTAATTATAATGCAGGAAAAAGAACGTACTTTTTGATATGCAGGGATTGCAAAGGAAGTAGTGGAAGGGGCAAGGGAAGCAATAAGAGGGTTCTTTGAGTTAAGTTATGAAGAGAAGAAAGCAAGCGTGGGAAGTTACGATAACGACGTAAATAATATAGGGTACGCCGGAAACTCCAATGTAAAGTCCGACGATCAAGCATGGGATTGGGTGGATCGCCTCGGTCTCAGAGCATTTCCTCCTATTGCTCCTCATGAGAATCTCCATGTTTGGCCTCTCAAACCATCCAATTTCAGGTCCCTTAATTTCTTCATTCACGATTCTCTCATTACTATATCAGCACATATACATATATATATAACACTGTGTGTGTGTGTGTGTGTATTGGACAATACATTGCAGAGAAGCAGTGGAGGCATATGTGGGAGAGGCGAGAAGAGTGATGGACTCCATACTTGTGAGCTTAGCAGAAGCTCTGTCACTTGAAAACTACGACGTGTTCCTCAAGTACTTCCACCCCAAAGACAGTGAGATCAAACTGAGAGTGAACTACTACCCACCATGCCCTTCCCCAGACCAAACCCTGGGTCTCTTCCCTCACTCCGACCCAAGCGGCCTGACCTTTCTCTCGCAATTCGGCTCGAGCCATGGCCTCCAAGTGTTCAGCCGCGAGGACCGAACCTGGCTCACTGCGTCATGGCCGCAGGACCAGTTGCTGGTGATCGTGGGGGACCTGCTGGAGATCATGAGCAATGGGAAGCTTCAAAGCACGTGGCATAGGGCTGTTCCTCTGAGGGACGTGGCACGTGGGTCCATTGCTTTGTTCTATAACCCACCACCCAAAACCCTAATTGAGCCTGTGGCTGCTGCTGATGGTCAGGATGATGCCTATAGGAAGGTGGTCGTGGAGGACTATGTGAAACATTACTACAAGGTTATTCCTAATGTGGACAAAATGGCCATCAACTTTGCCAAGCTGAATTAATTAAATGTGGCGTGTCTGGTTATCCTATTTTATTATAAGTTATATGCATCCCATGGCGTAGACTAAAGCAGAAAATAAAGATTTATGTATCTGTTCTTTACTCCTGTCTCGTAACGTAATGGAAGTTGTGAGAAAATGTTTATTGTTTTTTAACGTAATGAAAGATCTTTCTACGTCATTTTTCATAAGGTCTCGTGAGCTGAATTCGTAACAATCATGCATGTTGAGTAGTGATGACTCATGTTTTATTAGTAATTTAAGCATAACTTAATCATACCAATTTTATAATTAGAGTGATTTAAGATGTGCTATGACAAATGAAACAAAGAACGACAACTTTCATGTTCTGATCGAGTTCTTTTTAAAAAAGAATTGAGTTAATTGTCATGTATACTTACATACATATATACTACATCTGATCCTTAATATAAAAGCTAGTTAACTAATTTAAATAGTTTAAATAAATTAGTTAAATTAATTATTTGTAATAAATATATATTGTTTTTCATAAAATACCTTTACTAAAACTACCATTTAGTTAAGCATTTAACATGTGCAACGATTGCAAAGACTATTTTAAAAAATAAATAAATATAAGAAACAAAATAAATTAGAGTCTTATATTTATAACTAAATTAAAAGTCAAATTAGTTCTTATGTTAAGGACATAATATGCAGAATAATCCACACACGTATAATAGTCAATTAATGAAGAGTGCTCACCAGAAGGCCGTGAGGAAACGGTATGAATGCTCGGGTGGAGAGGTGGTGTGGAGTGACAATGGGGCAAGTATGGGGAAATGGCTTTTTTTTTGCCCCCTCAAAATCTCTCCGATATTGAGGGAAAAAACACATTGAATCCACACCACTTTTTTCCCTCCCAATTTTCTCCTCTAATAATCCAAACAAGAAAAAGTTCATTTTCTCCTCTATTATTTTCTCCCCACTCTAAGTTTCTCACCATCCAAACATAATGTGAGCAAGCAAAACTAACTCTATGCGTCTATCTGTATTCTATAGATCAATGTTGATCACGTTCGGAATTCTTACGTAGGTGGCAAGCTCATTTTACATATATCCATCTCTTGTAGTATATTATATATGATGTGTTAACACGTAATTTAATGCTGATTTGATCTTTCAATTTAGTTTATAAACTGCCTTTTCAAAGTAGATATCATTTAATATTATATGCATAGCTGACGAAATCAACCTGTTAAATATTCTAAATTATAACGAGTTTTTTTTCCAGCAATAAATTATAATGAGTTTTGATATGACTAAAAATTCCCTCTATCTTTTTTTTTTTTTTTTGCCATCAGGAACCCATAATATTAATAAACGCTCAACGAATTACGACAAACTCTTGGAAGAAAACAAAAGGACGAAAAAAACAAGCAGAAACAAAATCATCCAGAGTCAAACATCCTATTAGCATTATATATCCTTATCTGGCAAATGCTGCCGTTGCAATAAGGAGATTTCTACACCCATTCAGAAGGACATCACCCTCTTGAGAAAATTTTAAGGACCTAATTGGTCACTAAATTTGCTTTTCCAAGATATCACATATGTTCCACTGAGAAGATTCCAATCAATATTGTTTTTTTTTTACACTATACAGAGGTAGCTTCTTATCAAAATCAATTTTGTTTGAAGCCAGTGCATGAGCACCTCTGCCAATGAAAATCTAAATCTTAATTTCGCCATATTATGAGGCTAGCTCTTTTCATTAGACCCTTTCACTAAATCTAACTCGATTGGTGCCCAAGCAATATTTATTTTTAGGGAATCAACTGTTGGTGGGCGGTGGATCCCATTTGGCAGGTATGTCCTGAGCAATTATAAAATTACCTAAAAGGAGATTAATTACTTGAAATGGCTTGGCATACTATTCTTCGAATTAATAAAAGATTAAATTGCACTCGTTGAAATTTCAAAGTGATAACTATTTAAGAAAAAGCCAAAACTTCAAAGTGACAAATGTATTAAAATGATATATATATATATATATATGTATGTATAGTATTATTACACAGAAACACATGTATTTCGTTCTCTAGATTGATTAATTCTGTCTAAAATGCCACCAGGATTGATGGGATCGGATTGATGGGTTTTTCTATTGCGTGGTCGGTTAATCTCTTTATTAATTAACACAGCAAAGGCAAGTTAATCATTTTGACTGAGAACATTATTTTCCCCGCGTTAATCACGTCGATCTCTCTTTTCATGAATATTTTATTATAAAGAAAAGTGCCTTTCTTCACACGTTTATATTGAATAAAGATTGCGAAAAGACCTTAATTAGCTTTTATGTTAACATAATACACATAGAGAAGCCTTTATAATTTCTATTTTGATTGAATTAGTAGTTTTGCAATTTATCATCTTAATTTCAATCAAATATTTTCATTCTTCGCAAATTCAGACATATTCAAACACATTTGTCCATCGTTCTTATTCTCACGCCTCATACAAAGAGAAAAAGAATATTTATGCGATTC
Source organism: Neltuma alba (assembly GCF_004799145.2). NCBI lineage: Eukaryota > Viridiplantae > Streptophyta > Magnoliopsida > Fabales > Fabaceae > Neltuma > Neltuma alba. Next base: position 204,385 of record NW_021636776.1, on the reverse strand, counting down.
TTTTTTTTTTTTAATCAGCGTGTTCCACAATGATATGACAGTGTGTGTGTGTGTGTGTGTGATATTTTTAGAAAATCACTTCTTCTTTTTTCATTCTTGAACGAATATATTAATGATAAGGGTCAGGTTATTTATGAAAATCACGTTTTGAAATTGCTCTCGAAGCTTCCTCTTCCTCCTGGGTCAACTTATTTTGTCTGTCATACCAACAATGAAATCTTTCCAGATTCTATTAACCAGTACTCTTTCTTTTTAGTCAATAATTCATCCAACCACTAAATATATATATATATGACTCAATCAAACCAGCAACATAATCGAATGGTTATAGCTAGGAGCATGGAGAGAGACAACTTAGGCTACCACGAAAGCAGATTCTTAGACAAAGAGGGAAAAGTCGGAAACTTGAAGATCCCAGTGGTTCAAGAGCTTGCTCGCCGAGGACTCACACACTTGCCTGATCACTTCAAGAGGTTTCACCATCCATCCCTAACCCCAACCGCCTTCCAGCATGTCCCCACCATAAACTTGGCCCTTCTGAAGCATGGGTCCGAACCCAAGGCTCGAGCCCAAGAGTTAGCCAAGTTAGCCCAAGCTGCTAAGCACTTGGGTCTCTTCTTGATCCTTGATCACGGTACTGTAATATTCTAATACGTTCACATAGATTAATTAAGTAACGCAGAATCAGAAGGGTACTGATATATTGTTGTATCATTAACAAGCAGGGATTGCAAAGGAAACAGTGGAAGGAGCCAGAGAAGCAGTAAGAGGGTTCTTTGAGTTAAGTTATGAAGAGAAGAAAGCAAGCGTGGGAAGTTACGGTAACGACGTAGATAATATGGGGTATGGCCGAAACTTCACAGTAAAGTCCGAAGATCAAGTATGGGACTGGGTGGATCGCCTCAGTCTCAGAGCATTTCCTCCCATTGCTCCTCATGAGAATATCCACGTTTGGCCTCTCAAGCCATCCAATTTCAGGTCCCTTAATTTCTTCACTCACAGTTCTCTCATTACCACATCAGCATATATGTGTGTGTGTGTATCTATATATACGTGTAACACTATATATATATATATGTATGTATTGTGGAATATATTATTGCAGAGAAGCAGTGGAAGCATATGTGGGAGAGGCAAGAAGAGTGATGGACTCCATACTTGTGAACTTAGCAGAAGCCTTTTCACTTGGAAATGACGACGTATTCCTCAAGTACTTCCACCCCAAAGACAGTGAGATCAAACTGAGAGTCAATTACTACCCGCCATGCCCTTCCCCAGACCAAACCCTTGGTCTGAACCCTCACTCCGACCCAAGCGCCCTGACCCTTCTCTCGCAGTTCGGCTCGAGCCATGGGCTTCAAGTGTTCAACCGCGAGGACAGAACCTGGCTCACTGCGTCATGGCCACAGGATCAGTTGCTGGTGGTCGTGGGAGACTTGCTGGAGATCATGAGCAATGGGAAGTTTCAAAGTACGTGGCATAGGGTTGTTCCTCTGAGGGACGTGGCACGTGGGTCCATTGCTTTGTTCTATAACCCACCGCCCAAAACCCTAATTGAGCCTGTGGCTGCTGATGATGATGCCTATAGAAAGGTGGTTGTGGATGACTACGTGAAACATTACTACAAGGTTAGTCCTACTGTGGACAAAATGGCTATCAACTTTGCCAAGCTCAGCTAATCGAATATGTTGTGTGTGATATGATTATCCTATTGCATTTTAAATTTATGAGTCTGCTCTTTATTGCTTTGTAGCGTACTGAAAGATATAATAAAACGTCTGTATTGTCTTTGCAACGTAATAACGTAATGAAAGATTTCTTCTACTTCACTAAAAGTCTTGTGAGCATAACTCCAATTGTTCCTGTACACAGCTTCCCCCTTCACTATTCACACCTGCTTCAACTTTTCTTTCTACTTCATTTGTCACAAGGTCTCGTTAGCTATGTTGGTACTACCAATTATCCATGTGGAGTAGTTATATGTATATGACTCATGTGTAGTAATATAAGCATAAGTCTACCTTACCAAGTATATTCAAGGTGATTTAAGATGTGTTCGGACAAATGATGAAACAGACCAATAGCTTTCATGTTTTGAGTTCTTTATTTTTTTTTTCCAAGGAAAAAAGAATCTAAGTTAATTATCATGGTTCAAATTAGGTTCGAGGTGGCTAAGTATACTGTCACCGATATTGAGGACATTAACATTGACCTGGCAATGTATTATCTGCGATCCTTAATATAAAAATTTAGTTTGACATTCAATTTGGCTCTAAATATAATATCCCAGTTCATTTTATATCTCATATTTATTCATCTTTTTTAAGGTATCCTTATAATAGTTACACATAGTAAAGGTGTTGGCAAGAATATTTTAAAGAAGACAATACATATTTATTATAAATAATTAATTTTATTAATTTACTCAAATTAATTAACTAGTTTTTATATTAAATAAGGGAAACGTGAGTATATCAGTATGTAATAAAATAAGGATTTGGGGCCCATTTAAGGCTGTGGAATATTACTATAACATTACTCCAGCCATGGGAAAAAATTGCTGTCAGTTTTGCCGAGGTAAATTAATGCTGTGACATGAAATTTGGTGTATGTGCGATTCTTATTATAAATATACTGCATCTCTCTGAGTGATGTATAGAATCTAGCCAGAGGTAGAAGCATTAAATGAATTCTAATCTACCATAAGGTAACTTCATTTCCTAGCAAAGACTGATGTATGCTTTTATTGTTTCTCGTATACATGTTAGGAACTCATTCATGGTATGTGTAAATTAATGGGTCAATCGTAGACTCGTAGTGCTTTGGTACGGAACCAGCTGTATCTGTACTGTTTAATTTGAAATTTTCAATTAATGATTTTTAGATTAAAAATTTTTTTGAAAAGATTCTGTATACATTAAAATAATTTTTTAAAACAATAAAAATAAAAATAAAATTCAATTGACATCCAAATTAGATCAAGACGAGTTCTTAATATATATCATTTCACATAACACTAAAACTCATACCAGTTTGATATGAGAGGATACAATGAGGTCCCATGTAAGGAAAAAAAATTACAAAACAAGTCTCAGAAGTTGTTATTCTCTACTCTAGAACTTACCATTACAACTGTTCAGGTTGTTATTGGATCTTTTAGTAGTTACTTCTCTTGTATGAGACTTGATTGTAATTCTCCCTTTTGATATTGGGTGCTTGTATTTATCATGCGTGCAAGGAACACAAATGTTATACTCCCTCGGGTTCTTATTATAAACTTCAAATAACTAATTTACATATAACAAATTGTTAGTTAAAATTAGTCAGAAGCAATAAATAAGTTAGAAATATAGTTTTGTTTTCAAATATACCCTTATAATAAATGAGAAAAAGAATAAAAAACAGTGTGTGCAGAAATGTGATAAGAGATAGTGTAATAAAGGAGAGAAAATAAATAATTAAAGGCAAAAATGAAAAAAAAAAGTATTAAATGTTAAGACAAATCTCAAATTGAAACTTATAAAATGGACTATATCCCTTTCCGAATTTGAAGCTTTTAAATAGAGCCAGAGGGAGTATTGATCATTGTTAACAAGTCAATTTTTATACGTTCTTTATAATTGGGTTGGCCTATCATTATTCTACACCGTCTACTTAAGAAAAATAATTCTTTAGGTAAATCAACTTTATTGGCGATAAATTGATCAACTCAATTATTTTCACATACTTAAGCTGAGTTTCCCAAACAGTTATCTAAGATTAAATATGCAGTTATAATTTAAGCAAATTAATATTTTTATGTGAGGTGATTATGGATATACGTAGCTCCATAAATAAGCTCAACTGGCTCAACTAATAGGTGATCAAAATTATTTTAAAACACTAAATGCTACTACTGAAAAATATTTCAAAATACCATCTGCTATTTAGAAAGAAGAAAAAAGGTATTCAAAACCGATCATTTTACACTCCAAAATAATATAGTTTTAGGTATGGCAGCAAATGGGAGGATGAGGCAGAGGGAAGCCATCCCCACCGCCACCTACGGACAAACACCAAATTCCTTAATTAGAATATGTGTGCAGAACTAGAAAGCTACCCTTTTTAAAGGCCTTTGCGGAATATTAAGCACATGATTAAGCACATTTATGGCTCTAATCTGGCACTCTGTATTGAGGGTTGATATAATTAATCAAGTACTAATTAGAATGTTAAGTGTGAGTGAATTATTGAGTTTAATATATACTTGTTCCAATCCTTAATAAGAATAGCAAACAACTAATTTATAAATATTAAGAAATGAATTGATGTGATCCAAAAAAAAAAGAATGAGTTGAGATTTTATACATTTAATACTAAAATAAATTTTTATCTGGCTACCATATTTTGGAATAAAGGTAAAGGTGAGTCTAATGTAATTTTGTTCTCTTCATTTATATGCTCTTTCAATATTGATCTTAATTATCCCTCTTTAATCCATGTTGACTCATTTGGTAATAGAATTAAGGGAGAATTAGAATGGGTCCTAACAAAAGAAAATAATCATTAGTAAGTCTCAATAAGAAGTGAGTATTTGTCATTTATTACTCTAAAACTTCATAGCAGGTCTCCTTATAATTAAACACTCTTTGCTTGTTAGTTTTTTAAATAAATGAATTTTTAGTTGGTATAGACGTTGTTTATGTCTCGATTAAGTAATTAAATGTGTCTTTTTCTATTTCTCTTGTTTTTAATGTAAGATTTAATTAACTAATTTGAGTATATTAAGGATATTAGTTGACTTAGTTAATATGATTTTTTTAAAATACCCTAAACATCTTTTTAATTCTCTTCATCCCTCTCCTACTTGATTATTATTGAGGAAATATCAATAGTGTTAATTTGGAAAAAAGTTGATAATTATATGAAATAGGTTTTATATTTAAGACGAACATTAATTCTCCAATTAAATCCTACATTAAGGAATGGAAGAGTACAACTCTGATCATTTTTAATTGTCACTTGTAGGATGAGATTTTAGTTGTTACTTGTATATTTTTTAATGCTTCATTTTCAATTCTATCCCTGTTAATTAAGGGAGACAAATGTAAAAGTGAAGAGAGAGAGAATGGTTGAGGGGCAAAAAAAAAGAAAAAAGTAGCTAGCTATTTAATAAGAGTAAAAGTGATATGTTTAATGATTTCCTAGATACGTCAGAAACTCCTTGCTAAGCGGTTGATGCTCATCACCGAAACGCTCCGTTTTTATCATTGAGAGAGAAATCTTGGCCATTGATTGCTTAATAATCCTAACCATCGAATTCTGAAATTTGAAATTTCTTTATCTTAGTGGAAAGGCTACATACCACTCAGTTTCGCTCATTGGCTGAGCAGATTTTCCATGAGCCTCATCACTTGCGAGCCTTATCGGCGGTGGCTGTCATTGGACGGTGCATTGAGTCTCCAATCTTATGCCAAATCTGAAACTTGGAACTCTGTGATGTGGGATTTGGGATTATAGGGGTTTCAAAGTTCAATTTTTGATGATGTGGTCTAATTTTTGCCGGAAGACTTGCGGTACCTCGATGATGATATTGGCCTCTTGAAGAAGAGCGATCGAAGCGGCGTTTTCTCGAGAGGAAAAAGTTTTTCCTTAATTATAAAATTTATTGGATGTTTCTTTTTGGGACTTAATATAGCGATTTCGAGCTTTGCTTTGAGACTTGCAGGTGCAAAGAGGGAAGCTATACGTGAACTACTTATTGGTGGTGAAACTGTTTTTTGCCTTGTTCATTGGCATCTGTACATTGCTGATTTTCATCTGACTTACATGCGACCACGTTGAATTTTAACGCACATTGTGTTTTACTTTTATAACCATTGATTCTGATTAAGGATACCAGGCCCAAAAAAAATCTGATTAAGGATAGCCATTTGTGTCTGAAAGTTTTCCCCTCAAAAACCTGTGTCTCTTTTGATAATCGTGATACATATAAAGTACAACCTCCCGGTCACTAATTATAAAAATTCGTTTATAGTTTACAAATAAAGTTTTATAATTAGAATACTATAATAATTTACTTCACACCAAAACAACTTCGTTTGAGTTGTTAGCAACACTGTAGCAATGATTGGATGGAACCCCTACCAGCTCCTATTAATTGAAACGGTGCATGTCGGTTGATGAGCACAGGGAAGCTGGTTCCGCGTACAATATGGTCAACGAAACACCTAATTGCGTGATCTGCTAATCTCTTTAATAATTAATAGACCAAATTAAGGCGAGTAAATCATTTTCATATAGAGAAGCTCATTTTTCCCGTGTTATTCATGTCTCTTTTTTCATGAATATTTTATTATAAAGAAGAGTGCCCTTTTTCCACACGTTCGTATGATGATATGATTGGATAAAGATCAAGGGGGAAAAAAAGAAGCAAAGCTTTAATAGAAGTCTGTGATTAGTACGCACAAAGCAATTCAACGTTTATATAATGATATAATTGAATAAATATTTAAAAAAATCTATAATACACCACCAATTGAAGCCTTTATAATTATTTTCGCAAATCTCAATTTCAAAACTTGGCTATCGATCTTACATTAACAAACCGCCCAAAAAGTAGATTCACGTGAATTTTTTTTTTTATTATTTTGAAAAAGTGAGAGTGTGCTAGAATGATATGACAGAATATATTAATGATAAAGCTCTTTGCAGATATGCATGATTAATCGGAACTGTTCTTGCCTAGCTGGCTGGTCAATAATTTGTCTGACCACTATATATGTGTGTGTGGCTCCTGGATCAAAATAATAACCAGCAACAATTGATCGAAGGATTATAGCTAAGAAGATGGAGACAGAAAACGTAGGCTACCACGAAAGCAGATTCTTAGACAAAGAGGGAAAAGTCAGAAGCTTGAAGATCCCAGTGGTTCAAGAGCTTATTCGCCGAGGACTCACACACTTGCCTGATGACTTCAGGAGGTTTCATCATCCAAACCTAACCCCAACTGCCTTCCAGGATGTCCCCACCATAAACTTGGCCTTACTGAAACATGGGTCCGAGCCCGTGGCTCGAGCCCAAGAGTTAGCCAAGTTAGCCCAAGCTGCTAAGCACTTGGGTCTCTTCTTGATCCTACATCACGGTATTGTAATATACTAACTGACATACGTTCACAAGAGATTAATTAAGTGATTAATGCAGAAACAGAAGGGTACTGATATATTGTTGTATCTTTTTTAATATGCAGGGATTGAAAAGGAAGTGGTGGAAGGGGCAAATGAAGCAGTAAGAGGGTTCTTTGAGTTAAGTTATGAAGAGAAGAAAGCAAGCGTGGGAAGTTACGGTAAAGTCGTAGATAATATGGGGTATGGCGGAAACTTCATTGTAAAGTCCGAAGATCAAATATGGGACTGGGTGGATCGCCTCAGTCTCAGAGCATTTCCTCCTATTGCTCCTCATGAGAATATCCATGTTTGGCCTCTCAAACCATCCAATTTCAGGTCCCTTGACTTCTTCTCCCACAATTTCTCTCATTACCATATCACCATCTGTATATACACATACATAACACTATATATATATATATATATATATATATATTGTGGAATATATTGCAGAGAAGCAGTGGAAGCATATGTGGGAGAGGCGAGAAGAGTGATGGACTCCATACTTGTGAACTTAGCAGAAGCTCTGTCGCTTGAAAACGACGACGTATTCCTCAAGTACTTCCACCCCAAAGAGAGTGAGATCAAACTAAAGCTGAACTACTACCCACCGTGCCCTTCCCCTGACCAAACCCTGGGTCTCATCCCTCACTCCGACCCAAGCGCCCTGACCCTCCTCTCGCAGTTCGGCTCTAGCGATGGCCTGCAAGTGTTCAACCATGAGGACCGAACCTGGCTCACTGCGTCATGGCCACAGGACCAGCTGCTGGTGGTCGTGGGGGACTTGCTTGAGATCATGAGCAACGGGAATTTTCAAAGCTCGTGGCACAGAGTTGTTCCTTTGAGGGACGTGGCACGTGGGTCCATTACTTTGTTCTATAACCCACCACCCAAAACCGTAATTGAGCCAGTGGCTGCTGATGATGATGATCAGGATGATGGCTATAGGAACGTGGTTGTGGAGGACTATACGAAACATTACTACAAGGTTGTTCCTACTGAGGACAAAATGACCACCGACTTCGCTAAGCTCAGTTAATTCAATGTGGCGTATGCGATATCGTTTTGTTTTAAATTATATGCATCCCATGGCGCGGACTACAGCAGAAACTAAATTTGTGTGTCTGTTCTTTATTGTTCTGTAACGTAATGAAAGATGTAATAAAATGTCTATTGTTTTTGTAACGTGATGAAAGATCTCTATTAAGATCTCTTGAGAAACACTGCCGTTGTTCCTGTACACACCTTCCCCACCATACATACCTGCTTCTTCAACTTCTTTCTCCTTCCTTTAATTTGTCACAGGGTCTTGTGAGCCAAACTGGTTCAAATCATCCATGTTGAGCACTATATTGACTCATGTTTAGTAATTAAAGATGGGTTCTAACAAATGAAACAAATAACGACAACTTTCATGTTTTAAGTTCTTTTTTTAAAAAAAAAAATCAAGAAAGAATTGAAGCTAACTATCATGGTTAAAACTGGGTTCAAATGAACGATTGAGTGGTGGACATTGCCATTGATCTGGCGATGTTTGAGATGAAGGATGGCTTAATTCTGAAAAAATACGAGCCTTTGTAAGTTCATTTAGCATCATATATGAAGCCCATTATGTAGTATATAAAACAAGGATTTTGGGGCGCATTTAAGGTTGTAGAGGACTGTGTGAGATATTGCTATAAGGTTAGTCCAGCCATGGGGAAAAAAATTGCTATCAGTTTTGCCAAGGTAAATTAATATGCTGACAGGAAATTTGGTGTGTGTGCAATTCTTACTATAAATATACTGCATCTCTGTGTGTGATATGTCTAGAATGTGGTCAGAGGTAGACGCATTATTAAATGAACTATAGTCTACCATAAGGACGCTTCCATTTCCATTTCCTAGCAAAGACTGATCTATGCTTTTATCGTTTCTCGTATATATGGTTGGAAGTCATTCATGGTATGCGCAAATTAATGGGTTCTCATACACATTCAACTGTAGTGCTTTGGTACTAACAGCTTGTATTAATTTTGATGAAAGGTACATATATAAATGTATACACATTGCTGACAAGTCTTTCTTTTTATATGTTCATATATGTTGTTTATATTTTGTTTGGCCTACCATTATTTTATACTGTCTACTTAAGCACAGCATTGTTCTTGGGTAAATCAACTTCACTGGGGATAAATTGATCTACTCATACTTAAACTGAGTTCCCCTAACAAATATATGAGCTTAAATATGCAGTTATAGTTTAAGAAAATTAATATTTCTGTGTGAGATGAATATGCAGCTCCATAAATAAGGCCCAGCTGGCTCAACCAACGGTTGCTCAGAATTGTAATACCTTTTTCTAAGCCGAGTCAGTATACTATTCTGTGTATGACCGTCGCCTAGGAACAAACACCAAGCTTAATTAGAATCATGTATGCAGAACTAGAAAGCTGTCCTTTTTAAGGTTTCTCTGTGGAATATTAAGCACAGGATTACGGACACCTATGGCTCTTATCTGGACGTTGCTCTCTATTGCTATATTGAGATTTGATATTATCAAGCAAGTACCAATTATATACTGACGTTAAGTGTGAGTGAATTTGAACTTAGAGCGTCAGCTGGTACAAGTGAACCTGGGTTGATACAGTAAAATGTGGCGTCTTCTACTATTCTCACCATTTATACTCTCCCTCAATTTTAGGTTTCCTTCCTAGCTTGTTCCTCAACACTGCCACAAACAACCCTTGTTCATTGACTTGCTGATAAACTTCAATTTTAAACACGGACGTTAAGGATTATGCTTTTCTAAAACTGGATATAGCACAGATATTAAATACAATACCAACCAGAACTAAGCAAAAGCTTATTAATGAAGGAATGTCGCTGGGGAAGCATGTGAAGGCTTTGATACTGTATACTACCTCCGGTCATATTTATAAGATCTCGTTTGTAGTCAGGTCTTCTAAATAGAACCGAAAGTGGTATTTATTAATTCAAACTTTTTAGATTCTCAACAAAGAGAAAATGTGTATGATGCACTTTAAGAGAGATAGAGGAGAGACTAAAGAGAGATAATAATTGCGAAGAAACGTGTAAATAATATATAATCATATTTTCTGCACTGGGTATATTATATATGTGTGTATATATACATGTATAGATGAATAAATGAGGGTGGTTAATGCTGATTTGTCTCATGCTTCGGCTGTTTCTCCTGGCGAGTCCATTGACAGCCAAAAAGCCTGTTGGAGTTTTTACTGCTGACCTGCAGTCTGTTTTGTGGGCTCATTTCTTTGTCCCAGTGTTGTTTTCTTCCTTTTTAATAGATTATTTTATTACTTTATTATATTCTACTTATTACAAACAAAGTGTTATAAATAGCACCGAAGATAGTTTTTTTTTTTGTTATAAATTTATCTTAACAATGTATTATTGATAAATATATTTGACTGGAAAATTCAAAAATATAATTGATAAAGAATATACTTCATATATTGAATTTAGCATTTAGATTGTTTATTTTATATGTTGAATTATACAATTAATCAATATCAATTATCACTGTCTCTTTTTTCTAAGAAATTATCAATTTTAATGTAAATTATGATACTTACGCCTACATTATTGTTCATATAAATATGATTCATCTCAAATTCTGTAATGATTTAATTCAAGGCTTCAAGTTGTTATTAAACTCATGGTAATTTTATGCACCCAAAAATATAATTGGATCGTAATTTTTATTTTAAAAAAATAAAGATATGAATACAATTGCAATTGTTTAATTTTTTAAATGCATACATGTTCTAGGAATATTTAATTGTTGTATTAAAAATTTCAATTCAATAGAAAATAATGAAATACACGATAGAACCGGTATTTCCTTATGTTTTGTTGAATCTTTTTACAATATTTAATATTATAAAATCAATTATACATGTATTTATGGGACAATAGCAAAAAAAAAAAATTTGAAATTTTGAAAATACCAAATAAAAAATACCAATAAAAATTTATTGTTATTTATAAATTCAGATTTGTCAATACTAAATAAAATTATCTTATCAAACTTGATTTTAAATTTGTAATTTTAAATTTCTTTTTTTATTATTCTCCTTATATTTATTGGTTTTGTATTAAAAATATTACGGTATTGCCCGCTTCTTTTTGTCTGTTTCGTCCGTACATGCTCCTTCTTTTGATTAGACCTTTCACTCGTCGTTCGTCAAATCATATCTTTTACTTCCCCCATTCTCACCCTTACACCTGGATGGCTCCGATTCTTTCCCTCCAAAACGCCTTTCCTTCCATCCACCCCATTTCGTATTCCTGACGTGGCATTCCCTCATCACCCCCCCACGTCACGCTCCTACCCCCGATCTCTGGTATCGGGAGAGGAGAGGCACCACACGGCCGTCGTTTGCTCCCCAGGGATTTTACACTTTTATCCTTCCACCTGGAGCTTCCTTTAGCCCAACAAACTAACAAAGTCCTCACCCTAGTGTCTATTTCTGGTAATGCGTACAATAAACTAATAAAGTCACCCACGAGCCACGAAAGACAAAGTGCCAGCTTTTTATTTGCCGAGATTTTATTTACATTGGCCACTTACAGCACTCCTTGTCGGACACGTGGCTCTTCCCCACTGGTCCATTCGGTTGCGTACTTTTTCAGAACATCTCAAATGTTTTTACTGAATAATTATAAAATTTTGTTTATAAACTATAAATAAAATCTTATAATTAAAACACGTAGTATAAAACACAACTAAAGAGCCTTTCAAGTTTCAGCATTAAATCCTACTACTACTATTATTATTATGGGTTAATATAATTTTTTATTTTTTAAATTTGTTTTTATTTTACTTTTAATCTTTCAAATTTTAAATTATGAGTTTTGGTTCTTTTATGTTTTTATTAAATTATAAGACAAATATTTTAAATAAAAAAATATTTAGAATTTAAAAAATCAAAATCAAAATGATAAAAATTTTAAAAAATAAAAAATTATATTAATCATATTATTATTATGAGTTAATATAATTTTTGATTCACCGTATTTATAGAAATTCCCTGCAATTTTTTGGCCGGGTAATTGTAACATGGTTGAAAAAGTAAACGACAATATGTCACCAAGAAAAAAGATAATAATTAATTAATGTATTAACTAAATGTCACAAATAATCAAGATTACCTTAACTCCATCCGAATCGAGGCCCCTCAAAACCATCACCGTTGATTCTAACAGAAAGAGGACATTGACAGAAATAAAAACTATAAGTAACCTCTTTCTCTTGCTGACAAAAGATATTAAAAGGAAAGGACAACTAAAAAACAGAGGCGAATTCATATGGTGATGATGAATAATGAGGATACTGCAGAGGAGGTCTATTCCCCGGCAGGATCAGGGGATCGCGCCCGCCTGTTGAGCGGCTCGGCTTCGCTGGTTGACGCTGGGTTCTCCGAGCGAGTTTCGCAGCTGCCGCATGAACTAACAGCGTCGAGCACTCCTACTGGACTCGAAGGCCGCTCCGGCTCGGCTCCGGGGCATTTATAGCCAGCATAGGGACACGTGTCCACCACGTAATCCTCCATTAGTTGGTGACAGCTTCTCACCATTTCCTGTCCCCGAAGAAGAAAGTTTCTTTCAATAAATAAAGACACCAAATTTTGTCACCCACACACGCACACTCCTTTCCATGCTTCTCACTTTCTTCCATTTTCTTTTCTTTTCGGGAACCCAAAAAATACTCAGCCCTTAATCTGCGTTATACACAATGCAGCTGGAATCATTTGACGTTATAATGCAAAAGTCATTTTCAAGGTCACAAACACGTTTAGTAATTACGTTCCCCGTTCTGATCCAATAATTTACCTATTCGAATTATTAAAGACGTAAGATTTATTATAGCACAGAAATAACCTGTGAAAGGGTAAAACAAGATTATGAATAATTTATATTCACGACTAAGGAGTATGCGGGTACTTTGTTTACTCCATCATGGAAGAACGGCGGCGATTGGCCCTGGCCAGCTGAACAGAGAACCGCAGCGGCCGCTATGGCCGACGGCGCAAAACCCAAGAAATCAATAACTGTAATGTTATTCACAGAGATCGGAGTAGTGAGTTAGATAAATCACAAATAACAGGGATCCATTGAGAAAACCGTTAAGTGGAGTCAGGTATATGTGGTACCGAGGGCGGTGCTGAGGATGAGATTGGAAGCAGCGGAGAAGAGCCGGGCTATGGAATCGGGTTGCGGGTCGCAAGAGAGCTTAGAGATGAAGTAATGGAGATAATCGAAGGGTGTTATGGAGCGTAATCTCCAGCTTAGCTTGGTCATGACACACAGCTCCATTCTTTGAATCGTTTTGGGTTCGAATACAAATCTGGGATCCACTAATTGAAGGTCCAGTAACAGAGGCACTTCAGGTTCCTCCATTTTCGCCGCTAAAGACAAGCATGCCACTGATAGCAGATGATACTCCCACTGACTTTGTCGCTGCGAATAACAAGAAATCACGTCAGATATTTCCCCGGGAAATCTGATATTTTCTGGAAGAACCTCGATTTTCTTCGCATGGGAGGTACCGGAAGTGGAGAGCAAGACAGAAAACGATCGAGGTAGTTGACTGAGAGGAACGCCGTTACCGGACGAAACTCGTAGTGTGCGCGAACCTGCATTTTCCACAGATCGACAGACAAATCAAATCAGAAAATCCAACAAACAACTGTTCAAATACGTTATGTAACTGGCGCGTCAGGCGCGTTGATGCGGACCTTCAAGATCCAGTTGATGGAGTCTTGGCGAGCGGTTACGTCGATTAAACGAAAACGGCACCGCCGCAGGTAATCTGGGTCGGGCATGTGCTGTGCCTCGACGTCGATGAGTCCGCCGATGGTTGCGTCGTCTGAAGGAGGTGAATACGGCTGCAAGTACGGCGGCGACGTCCTTTGGTTTTCACCGTAGACAACTTCATCGGCAACCTCACCGCACAGCAAGTCACCGGCGGCCGGCGAGCAAGACATTGTGTAGGTGGATGGTGAAAGAGTACGAAAGTCCGGTCACAACTCCCAACAGCAATGATGGCGCTGCGTTTGGTTTGGTCATGGCTGGGAATCAAGAGCCTGGGCTTGACATTGTTTAAAAGCTGGATAGAAGATTTTTGTACGGCGTTCTTCGTTTGTCTGTTTTGCTTCTGCGGGTGAGTTACAGAGCTTGAGAAATGAGGAGGGAGGAGTCGGGAAGCAGGGACGAGACAGGGGAAAAGAGAGAAGCGAAAGTGGGAGGCTAAAGGGGAGCAAGCGTATTAATGCTAATGAGATGTGAGGTGGTGATTTCTCCGTCGCTATTTGATGGATTATTTCTCATACTTTCATATTTTTATTATGGGACATATTTCTTTTTGCCAATAAATTGTAATGGGACAATTACGTCAAACGACGAGAGAAGTACCATATGCTAAAAGGTCTTTAAAATTATAAGTATTCTGAAAAGTTAAAGGCCAAATTCTAAATTGTAAAATATTCTTTTTGCCGATAGAGTGTAAAATATTTTATAAAAAAACAATATCATGTTGATAAAAAAATTGTTAAAATTAATTATGGACGATAAATATGTAAAAATTGTTATTTTTTCTCACAAAAATTTTTATTAATAAGAAGAGAAAAAAGTATAGGACAGAGTTAAAAAAAAATACCCATCCGGTTCTTAATATATGACCTAATTATTGAGTTGATTTTGGTCCTAAATATAATACCTACCTCTCATATTTATCAATTTTCTCTAAATTACCTTTATGGATATTTTCTCAACTATAATTAAGTAGAAGAAGAAGAGGTATTAAGAAAGATGATTATAGTATTTTATGAAAAACGTGTCATTTTTCTTATAATTAACTAATTTACCTAGCTTTCTCGATGTAATCAAATTAGTTAAATAGGTCTTATATTAAGGATCGGAAGTGTATTAAAGTAAAAAGAATTGTGTGAGAGAACAAAAATGTGGCGGTTGAAGAGTGTGCATAAATCAGGAAAGAAATAATGCAGAATGAGCGAGTCAAGATAGGAAATTAACAAGAAAAATTGAGACATCATCTAAGTATACTTTTATAAACAAAAACAGGTTGTGGTGGGTCTTTCTTGTAAGAATAAACAGAGGGATTAGATTGTAAGCGTGGCAAGACAAAAATTGCAAGGTATAATTGGATGATTTCGAAGTATGACTAGTGAGGACAATTCTTTTGTTATTATCGTACTTTCGTGTTAAATCATGCTCCTTGTTTTCAATTGTTTCTATTGTACATAGTTAACTTGTGAATTATTGCTTCAAATCATTATTTAACAATGGCGAGATGTATGCAATAGTCCTTGTATAGTTCTCATTAACTGTTCACATGGAGCATGCTGCTTTTGTCTCACTAATAATTGTATGAGGACTAAAAGATCAATTGCTTCTATTCTACATCATGAATCCTGTTAATTATTACTAATTTTGGTTCTTACATGCAATTCTCTCCCGTTATATACTAAGTTTTACATTTAAGAACAGCATTTTATTTTTATTTCAACTGGGTTTTAAAACGGAAACATGTAATTATGTATTGTCGGTTCTAATTACAAAACTTCATTTATAGCCAACAAAATTTTGCAATCAGTACTCTAACAAAAGTGATGTTTTCATGAAAAGTCAGAGATTTCTTGATTCCCCTTGTCTGTGTGTCGAGTGTTTTTTTCGCGATTTTAAGTAACCCAACCGAAGAATTTGTGCCCCCATTATTTATGAATTTACAATAAACAGAATAAATACATGAAAATCATGTGTTTTTTGGAACTTTTCTTGTTTGTTTGGCCAACTGTATTTGTTGAAACTTGAAAATTTATAAATTCTTTCTTTTTAATTGACAAAAACACTGCTTTAAAAACTGGAAAAGTGATCAGAATAACAACCTGAGAGGCTATATGTTCGTTTTACGGGTTGGTCAATTGATAGATAATCATAAATGTAGAGTCTTGCCTTAGGTGAACATCTCTGTAAATATTGAAAGAAATACTATATATCGAAGCCCTTTTCTTTTGTTTTTTTTTTTAAGATTCCCATGAGAAAAATTATCCTTAAGAATAAAATCAGGTTAACATGATTTTTTATTTTTCAAGTTTATTTTTATTTTAGTTTTGATTTTTTAAATTTTAAATCATAAGTTTTAATTCTTTTAAAGGTAAAATAATTCAATTTTTTATTAAATTATACGAAGCAATACTTTAAATGAAAATAAATTTGAAGGACTAAATCCTATGATTTTAAACCTGAAAAACTAAAATCAAAATAAAAATAAACTTGAAAGACTAAAAATTATACTAACCCGTGAAACAACACACAAAGTATGAAAAAAAAAATCTTCAGATCAGAGAAAAACAACAGAAACAAACACTAGCCAACTTCTTCACACAAGACTTTATGATTAGCATCCCTATTTGAGATTCTAAAGAAGAAGGTATTCGGCATAGAATCCAATCAGAAGGACACATTTCTTTAAAAGAGCATTCATAAGCCAGTTAGTAATCAAGTTGACTTTTCTAAGAATCTAAATAATATTAAATAATATAATAGCCCACCAATAAAAGTTGGTCTAACGGAAATAGCTAGTCCCTCACAACATGACAAACCAAAGTTCAAATCCCCACTGAAAAAAGTGTTCACATTTAGTGCCAAATAATGTCTCAAATCGGATTATCTTTAATAGAAAGATAACTATACTTTAATAAATAAATAATATAATGGTCCCGATCAGTTTCCTTTTAATAAGAAACTATCGAATAGCTATGACATTCTTGTTTACACAAGACACAGGTTCTTTACTATCAGATTCATATACCACATTTTCCAAATCTTCGTAAGAGACTCTAACCACAAAACTAATAGCTTGTCTGGTAAAAACCGCTTTCGCAATGATTATAAATTTTATATAATCACCAGAATTTCATACAAGTATCTGTAAATAAAATAATCATCATCAATTAATTTCATATCTAAAATTTAGAAAGCCAGCTGGAGTGCATTATAATTAATGTTCCTCGATTTTCTGGTTCCTTTTTCTCCCCAACTTTTAGCCCAACCCTCCGTATGCTGGACTGATTAATGCCAAATCATCGTGAAGCCGCACATGTGATAATAAATTTTGAAATAAAACAAGTATACTATAGGAGTAATAACAAATTGTTAAATTGTTAAAAAAAAAAATCCTAGAAACGTTTTTCTTTTTGGTCAAATCTAAATAATGTCTGTTAATGACTATGATTAAAAGTAGATGTCACGCGGACAATGACATAATTTGAAGGGTAATAATTGTGAAGCAGAGAAACGTTTTAGCCAAACCAGTCAGACACAGAGGAGCAAGTCAATGTGTGCGTCTCATTTTGGAAGAATTAGAACCTGTCCTTATTTTATTTAATTTTATTCCTGCATTTTTTTCTTCAATGCTAATATGAAAAACTCTTCTCCACCGTTTTGAAAACAATAAATGAGATTTTTTTTGGCTTATTTTAGCCTACGAAATTTTCAGTGATACTATATTTATGCATTTCAACTAAAAAGTTACGTTAATCATGTGAAGCAAAATTTCATCGAGTTTGTTGCTCTAGAGATTGTAAAGAAGCCAATCCATTGCGAAAGGATAACATTGTTCACGAAAGAGCGAGAAAACTGTCATCAGTTCTTGCGAGGGATCAAATCACGATCGAAGCCTTCATCTTCCTCCAATCGAGCATAGGTTTCTCTCCTTGAGTCCGTAAAACCAGAGAATAGCCATAGCTATATCCACCTAATATTTTTGATCTTCCTCTTCTCAAACAACACAGGATGACAGATCACAACCAGCACCAGCAGCAACCCGTTGGAGTTCCACCACCGCAAGGTCCTCATCCTTCACTTTCTCTTCGTGCATTTGATCATCGTCTTTATAGGCTCGTGGTTATCGACGACGATGTCAACATTATAGGAATTTATAATCTCGTTGTGATTTTGAATTGTCTGAATCTGCAGGGTATCCACCGCCGGAGACAGTTTCGAAGGACAGTTATCCTCAGCCGGGGCACTCATCGCCTGGATATCCACCGCCAGGATATCCGCCGCAGGGATATCCGCCGCAGGGGTATCCGCCTCAGGGATATCCGCCCCAAGGATATCCTCCCCCGCCGTATCCTGCCGGCCAAGGATATCCACCGCCGTACTATGGACCCCAATACGCTCAACAACCCCCGCCACCGAAAAAAGATTCCGCCGACGATTGCTTGACAGGATGGTAAGTCCTTCTTCTTCTTGTCTTCTCTGTGTTCTTTGTGATTCAGTGCGATCCGGTCACCACCGGTGATTCCTCTGTGTCGCGCGGGGCGGCAGGGTTCCCGCGTTGTTAGGCGCGGTATTCGTGTTTTCTTGGCTGCATTTTGCTGCGAACCTTTTGCTTTCCCCTCTCTCTCGGTTGATTAGGGACGGTGATTTCGTCATTTTTCAGTTCCATAATTTATTTTTTCGACATGGTTTTCTCAAAGTCGTACTCCTTTCTATTTATTCTTTGATTTTGATTTCATTTTACATATATGCAGAATCTTAAAGTTTTAAAATAATTTAAATCTTCCCACAAACAATGCTAATTTCTTAAAAACATTTATGATGATTAAGCATTGCTATTTATTATTTTTGAAGTTAAGGAGGCTTTTGGTGTCATTATTCATTGGGCTTTAAGGGAGAAAAGTAGACCGAGATTTTATAAATTTAGATTTAAGAACCCAATTAGAATAATTTATAAGCAGTTTTTTAATTATAATTTACGAAATATGACATAAGTATATGAAATAAATTTTATCTCGATATATGTAAAATATCTTTATAAGTGATTTTAAAAGTGATAACAAACATGGCTTAAATTCAATCTTCCAACTAGCTTTTAGAGTATTAACTATTAAGGAGGTGTTTGGCAATCTCCAAACCATGGTTTCAGAAACACTTTTCCGTAAAACGAGGCAAATTTCTTCACATATTTACTTCGCAAACCGTAAAAGCACTTCTGAAACCATGATTTGATTTTTATCCAAACACCCCCTAAATATTACTATCTCCGGTCCTCATTATAAAACCTAATTTGTATCTTATTTGTAAAGACTGTAAATGATGTCTTATAATTAAAACCGAAGATAGTACTATAAAATATTTCACAATTAGGCTTTCTTTACTCCACTTCTGTTAACAAACATGCTTCTATAATTAAAGTTACTTTTCAATCCGCCGACTATTTGATGTACCATGATTATATTTGCAATTTTGGTGCAGTTGTGCTGCTCTATGCTGTTGCTGTATGCTGGATGCGTGCTTCTAAGAAGTCACCAATTACGTTATGCAAATTATGGATTCCGTCAAGTGCGTTCGTTCAACGCACAAAATATTTTTCTTGTTTTTCTAATATTGTTTAATTGTTTGATTATTATTTCTTTTTGCTCCAATTTTTTTTAATTATTATGAATAGATGACCTATTGGCATTGCTATTAAAAGGCCCACTGCCCTGCAGGTTCGGTGTTCTGTTAGGTCCCAAGTTAGCTTCCAACCCTGCTGAACGACTTTAATCATTGTTCCTCAACCAAACTAGGATAGCTTTCCTGTATTTACGTACAATTCAAAATAAACCATATTACTACTTAAAAAAAAAAAAGTAAAGCTTACATTTTTCATATATTGTATTGATGGAGTCTTAATTGTAGGTTACTACCTAAAATTTTTTATTTTTTTAAAACTATCTTTTTTTTTGGGGCCAGGGTAAAGCCATCTTACTGTTGTCACATAATCTATAATGACATCGATCATCATTATATAATACTCCTCCGATTATTAATATAAGACCTGTTTAACTCATTTAATTAGATTAAAAAAGTTAGTTAATTATAAAAAAATAACATATTTTTCTAAAATAGTGTAATCATCTTTTTTAATGTCGTTCCTCCCTCTTCTACTTGATTATAGTTGAGGGAGTATCCATAATGATAATTTAAAACAAACTGATAAATATGAAAAAATAGGTATTATCTTTATGATCAATATCAACTCAATAATTAGATCATCTATTAAAGAACATAAGAGTATATAATAAAAGATTTATCAGAAGCTGCTAAACTAAATTACTCACATGGGAAAATTTATTTGTAAGTGTAATTGAAGGGACCATTTTTCTGTTATAGGTTCTGCGCGGTTTTTAACCAAACTAGATCTAGCATGTTCCCTCGTAAATGTGTAATCATTGCTGTGCAATGATGGCCAAAAAAAGAAAAAATTGCTACGCAATTACTTCAATTAAAAATGAACAATGCATCACTTTGTTTTGGTATCGTTTTATTATTTGGAAAGTCTCTAGCATGTCATAAATAATTTTTTTAATTACCCGGGCATTGAAAAAATTTAAGATTTTTTTAAATATGTATAAAATAAACAGTTAAAAGAGAATAAATTATTTTGTAATGGAGTCACAGTTAAAATAAACAAGCAATACCCTATGCAATTGCATAGAACTACACTTCTTTAGGCGAAAGGAGATGGTAATAGTTAATTATCATAGGTAATTTGTATAAGCACAGGTGTAACAAACAAATCAGACAAGTGAAGTTCTTTGAGTCCAGAAGGCACCTCTTGCAACTATGTTTGTTCTGATGGGAGCTCTAGCCTTCAAATCTGCGCACACTTCATTAGAATTACAATAGTTATTAATCATTATATTTTAAGTTACCAACGACGATTCTTTCAGAGTCAATATTAGAATTAATTGTATATTAGCTGTCAAGTGTATTAGCTTAGCTGTCAATATTAGAGTTAGTTATAACCATCAGTTTCAAAATAGAAAAGCCACGTGTATGTCTTACTAGCTTTAACTGGATGATCCTATTTGGTCAAATATCTAGCGACAAACTCCTATATTCCTTTCATTACTGGCTGTATATACTGTAAGCTTGTAGTTCAATAAGATTGATTCATTTACTTTTACTTCAGATTCTTCATAATCAATGCATATTTAAAGAAAATAAGAGTAATTTGGTAATTAAATAAATAAAATCTGTTACAATAAGATCTCTTAGAATTTCAAAATAATTTAATAATTTGAAAAAATCTTTTTATATTTAATTGTTTTGGGTGAGATCTTATTATAACTTTCCTAATGAATTAAGCATTATACGACTTAAAATTCAATGGGCAGCCGATAAGTTTTAGTTACTGGGCGTTTCGTTCTACTGTGAAAGAAAACTTCGGGCAGTCCACGACTAGAGATAGCCCCACATCGGGGAGTCAGCCTCACAGCAGAGCAAGAGCAGCTATAAAAGCCGAAGAGGCCTGTCGTCAAAAGCATACCTTTCTCGGCCTTTTGGCTAAGATCAAGTGTAGTATCTGTTCTTATCAGTTTAATATCTGATACGTGGGCCATCGGCCCACATGATATTAAATTAATTTTTTTAGGGGGAGGGTCCATCACAATAGCTTGCTATTGGGGTCCTCACGTGTCGCTCATGCGTTGCACTACTGCGCGGGCCTGGCGCACCCCACCAAATCATCGTTGAAAGGAATTGTCATGAAACCGGTTCATGTGAATTGGTTTTAAAAGTTAATTAGGTTCTTTATTTTCATTCTCGCGATGTTGGTTCCCAACGATAATTTTACGGTGGCATGACATGCGGTGATTCAATTGAAAAGATTCAAATATTAAAATTATAAGTTTTTTTAATTATAAGATTGTTTATAATTGCTAGACATGTTTCCCCCCGCAAAAGTTTGAGGTAATTAATAATTCAATCGATGTAAGTGTCATCGCTAATAAATAACAATAGTATTACTGTCAATAATTTATGAACAAGATCACAAAAAAAAAAGAACAGTGCTGTTTGAATATTTAATAAAAATATGCTTTAAGATAAATATGTTTACCTTAGATATTGTTGGCCTGGCCTCAATGATTGCATTTATACCCAAAAATTCAACTACTTTAAACGATAAGCCAGTGTTACGATTTTCGTTACTGTGCTTATTCACGATTCAACTTAAGTTATGCCACCTCTCGTTCCCGTTCCAAATATAAAATTACTCCGACAGCATCTAGGGTTCCTCGAACAATGTGATATCTCACGCCGGGTAAATCCTTAACCCTTCCCCCTCTTATTAAGACTACAGAATGTTCTTGTAAATTATAGCCAATACCAGGTATATAAGCAGTGATTTCAAATCCAGAGGTTAAGCGTACTCTAGCAACTTTACGTAAGGCAGAGTTTGGTTTTTTGGGGGTGATAGTGGAAAAGTTGACAGATAAGTCACGCTTACTGCCACTCTACAGAACCGTACATAAGATTTTCACCTCATACGGCTCCTCGTTCAATTCTTTCGAAGTCATTGGATCCTTTTCCTCGTTCGAGAATCTCCCCCCCTCTTCCACTCCGTCTCGAAGAGTAACTAGGACCAATTCAATCACGTTTTCATGTTCCAAAGTTAGGTTTAAATCTGACGAGAATAATATTCTACAACTAGCAATTCATTTATTTTCAAACCAACCCATTTACTATCTATTATTTGATTGACTAATCCTTTATATTGGAATGGGTGAAGAGTCAAATGTTTTGGCAATTCCTCACGGGGGGATGAATCAAGATAATTTTGAATCAGAGTTCTAGACTTTTGTTCATCCCTCGCTGTAATAATATCTTGGGGTTTGCAGCGATAACTTGGTATATCTACTATATGACCATTAACTAAAACATGTCTATGGTTAACTAATTGGCGAGCTTGAGGAATAGTCGAAGCCATACCCAATCGGAAAAGTATGTTATCCAAACGCATTTCGAGTAATTGTAGTAAAACCTGACTGGTTGACCCTTTCGCTTTTCTGGCAATACCAACGTATTTAAGCAATTGTCGTTCTGTAAGACCATAATGAAAACGCAACTGAATGCTACATGAAGAACATAAGCCAGATGAAGGAACGGGAAGACCTAGGATGTAGAAGATCATAACATGAGTGATTCGGCAGATTTTGATTCCTATATATCCACTCATGCGGTACTTCATTGTACGATATATATAAGATCCATCTGTATAGATATCATCATCTACATCCAGAAAGCCGTATGCTTTGGAAGAAGCTTGTACAGTTTGGAAAGGGGTTTTGATTGATCAAACTAATTTGAATATATTAAAAAATAAATTAAATTAGTTATTTTTAATAAATAAGTATTGTCTTTCTTCAAATATCCTTACTAATCAAGTTTATTGGCTAGAATTATTATTATTAAAAAGACTAGCTTAGGAAAAAATAATAAATATAAGAGTTTTATATTTAGGATCAAAGTAAAAGTAAAATAAAATCTTATATTAAGTAACGGAGGAAGAAGTATACTCTTATACTACAAGGAGTCAAAAGAATAAACCATGCTATTTATAAGTATGATAATTATTTTAACTACTCCTTCCAATTCTAAATATAAGACTTGTTTTGTGGTGTAATTTATAAATTATAAATGAGATCTTATAATTAGCATATGAGTTAGTACTACTCCGATTCTAATTATAAGAGTCAGTTGACTAATTTGAGGAGATTAAGAAAATAAGTTAACTTAGTTATTTGAAATAAATAGATATTATTTTTCCTAAAATATCTTTACTAATTAAGTTTATTGATTAGAACTATCATTATTAGAGGAATTACCTTGGGAAAAAACACATAAATATAAGAGATAAAATGGATTGGGATCTTATAATTAGGATCAAAATAAAAATCAAATGAGGTATTATATTAAGGATCGAACGTATAATTAATCCGACTCAGGTCAATTAGTAATTAATAATTAAAATAATGAAGTAATAACAGGGGAAAACCGCATTGAAGCTATCTCTGTCATTTCCCCCCTTCCGGTATCCTGCAGCTTGAATCTTGTCGTCTGCCAACTTTTCCAGATCGCAAACAGTGTTGCCGGAATACGCTTCCTTCTCATCCGTAACATAGTCATTGGTCGAATTGCTTTTTGAACTTTTCTTCTCGTTTCGACTTGTGAAAGCAATTCTGAGCAGAAACCAGCCGCGATTTCGACTTTAACCTTCTGGTAACCTTCTTCGTACTACTTAATTATATATTATTGTATTGATAATACTTCTTATGGTTAATGATTCTGTATCATGGTTTTGACTTAGTTTGTGGGCCTTAATCTTTCTTTTCTTTACTTTGGTTGGATAATTTGCTCTTTCTTTTAGTTTTGGGGAAAATGGAGCCGAGAATTATGTTTAACAGCAAATACGTGGTGCGAAGATGTTTTTTCCACTAGTACGCTGGATTTCTGTTCTATGAAGAATGAATAGAATTTGTATGTATGAAGAATGAATGGAATTTGTATGCATGACTTTTTCGGCCAATTGATGATGCTTCATTAAAAAATCTACACACAGTTCAACTTGAACACAATAGAAAGTAACAAGCTTAAAATACAATGCAGAAGGAAATTAAAACAATAACCAAGTGAAACACAAAATACTTGAATGCCTATTTGAATTTGACTGTTCCGGAAGACTGCTATTTTGCCTAGTAGCATAATTTTTGAGCAGAATTTGGTCGAGGAACATAGCGATTGCCATATTTCCTTTCTAAGAATCATACGTACATATGTGCGTGTGTGCCTATACATGTATGTATATGCATATGGTTCTATGTCTCTGTATGTATAATGATATAGCATAATAGTGCTCGTGAGACTTGGTGTGAAGTTTTCCCTCTCACTCGATCTAATTTTTATGGGCTGATGTAAGTGACTATCATATGGGAGACGATGTAAAATTGTATTGTTCTTGCTCAGCAAACTCCTTACCGTGTAGACTTGTCCACTGATATGTTTTTTTTTTTTTAAAAACAAAAAAGATGCTTGTCGGCCTCAATGCTTGGTCCTTTTCATTTGGTTATGTGAATATTTTCCTCTTATTCTTGTTTATGAGATATGATGGTAAAACTCTGACCTTTGTGTTTTGACTAAAATTGAGTCCTTAATGTATTTTGTTTGGTGATAACATGTTTTCTTTAACAGAATGGCTGAGAATATGAACAGTGAGTCCTTGTTGGCTCAGATCCAACAACTGGAACATGGTATGCACAATTTATTAAATTCTGAGTTAATTTGACGTTTTTACAATGTACTGTAGGCTTTATGATGACAACGTGACCGATGTTGACTTATATGACTATTCACTGTTCAAAAAATGCCTAGTGTGTTCATATTTTATTTTGTTGAGAAATCCAAGTTGAGAGACAAGTTAAATGATTTTTAGCCTTCTTCTTTGGCCAGAGATTGAGCAAGTGCTAATATGTGTAGGTGCAGTACGTCAAGCCTCTATTGTTTTTTACTGGAAAATTATTCAATACATCAGCATATTTTGATGCTTAAGACCGTCTAAATTGAAATGGACTAGCAACATCTGAATCCGTTCTGTATTAAAATAAAATCAAATAGGTTTTATGATAAGTTGGCTTTTTATGAGCAGAGTTGCAGTTGGAAGCTTTGTGGTGGCAAAGGCTTTGACTTGTTGAATAGATTCTAACCTTAATGTGTATTGGAAATATAGACACTTAACAGAGAGTATAACTGCTGTTTGTTAGTTTAACTATAGCATCATTATGATGTTTCAATTGCTGTCATAAGCAACTGCTCATGATCTGATATTGTTAACCAGCAAAATGTTGCGTGTTATCATGCTGTCCCCCCCTCATTTATTATCATTTAGCTGTAAATGATTAATCTGGAAGTCTTTCTACATATGTATATATCGTAACATACCAACATGCCCTCGCTGATACTACATGCTTTTACTTTGACTGCTTATTTATTTGGCATGATAATCATGTCTTATACAAATTTAATACAAATTTAACTTACCTACTGTACAATATTGTAGAGCGTGATGAATTACGCAAAGATATTGAGCAATTATGCATGCAGCAAGCTGGGCCTGGCTATCTTGCTGTGGTTACTCGAATGCATTTTCAAAGGTACATGCTTTTACTTTGTTCTTAGGAAAATTATTCACATTTTGTTCCAGTAATGTTCTCCTATCGATGATTGGGATTAGCTGGAGGGTTGGTGTAATTGAAATAATAATAAACATAAATTTTGTTAAATTTCATATCTACTTAGGACAGCTGGACTGGAGCAAGAGATTGAGAGCTTGAAAAAGAAATTGGCTACGTGCACAAGAGATAATTTAAATCTACAAGAGGAGCTTTCAGAGGCTTACAGAATCAAAGTGAGTTATTTATTTTGTCTTATCCGTTGCTTAAATGATTCATTTGATGTGGTTTACATGGTTTCTTTGCTGTGTTCAGAGTCAACTAGCAGATCTACACAGTGCTGAGGTTGCGAAGGTCTCTTTCTTTCTACTGTCTTCATAATACTCTATATATGTTATGTACTCTGACACAGTTTTTGAATGGAAAACAAACTTGTGCATTTCTTTGCTATGGATTGTCATTATAAATAAAGTAGATCGCCTTTGTGACATGGCATGGAAACCTTGTCTCAAATTTTATTTGTATAACGTACCATAATTTAAATACTGTAAGCTTTTGGATTGTTTACTGTGAAATTTTTATATATGAAGTTTTGGGTAGAGATACTTTTGCCATGGGTTAAATAGGTGGTCTGCAATGGTCACATTGCACTGCATTTTTCCACTACCTCAGTGTAACCATAACCTTAATTAAAAGCCATGAGTTTTGCACTTGACTTGTGGCAGAAGATGATGAAATGAGTTCCCTTCTTTATACGCTTGCTAGTTATCAGAGTCTAAGAACAAGAATGTGAACTGAACTGCTAAGAAATTGACTTCAAAATTTGTCAGGTAGATGAGTGGCTCTTCTGTGATGTGAGGTTCATGGTTTTAGATCTCACAAGAATAATGATGTGTCATATTTATCTGTGTAGGGTGGGATCTAATGCGGTATCATATTGATCTATATTAGTTTAAAAAGTAAATATACATTATGACGTGCGAATGTGAGAAGTTGCGTTGCTGCTACTTTTTATTATTCTCAAATTGTAACAAATTAACCGTATTAAAAATTAAAAATTAAATTGATTATTAAAAAATATATGAAATTCATTATTATTTAGTTTTTTTTAATTCAATAAGATATATTTAAAAATAAAAGGATAGAATGACATGAACTAAATGAGAAGGTCAGTGTTTGAGAATAATATTCTGCCATTTAAGGCAATACATTGCAACACAGCACACTGATATATAGAAACTCCTAACTACATACAATAGTAAAATAAAATACTACTCTAGACATCGCACATGTCATGAATATTCTCTTACAACATCTCACAAGATTGCTAGTAATAGTGCAAAGCAGATGAAGTTTTGGTGACTTGCTGACATACTTGAAAATTCCTTTGTCCAGAATATGGAAGCTGAGAAGCAGGTTAAATTTTTCCATGGTTGTGTAGCTGCCGCTTTTGCTGAAAGGGATCATGCAATAATGGAGGTTACAATTGTTATTGTTTTTCAATAGAGAATGATGTTCCGTTCTTTTGGTGCATTATATGGTGTAATACCTAATGTGGTGAGTATAAATGGCCGCTGACAGGCTGAAAAGGCCAAGGAAAAGGAGGAGTCAATGTCACAGCTAATGAATCCCATCCAGAAGAGGTATTTACAATTCTAATACTTGATTTCTTGTTAACTTTAATAAATGACCATTTAGTAAAAAACGAAGGAAAATTTTGGACTACTTTAGGGCCAGAAAAGATATTATGTTTTTGTTTCTTTTAATCTGATGATGATGCCCTGGTTGCCTGATTGTGTAAATTGCGTAGCAAAGAAGTAATGAGGGAAAATGAAGAGATCTAAGAGAAAATGTTGAAACAAAATTGCATAATTTATATTAATGTCGTGTGATTATTATTACTACTGTTTTGTGCCATCGTTTTACTTTTTATTTATTTATTTATTTTTTAAATATGCGTTACAAGATTTGTTTAAGATAAAATCATTTGTTTGTCATTACTCAAAGTCAGCTTGCGAAATATGTCACGCAGGGTAGAAGAGCTTACCTCAGAATGTATTATACTAAAGAAACTTAATGATGATTTGCAAATTGATATGGCAAAGCTGGCGGAACAGAATGAAACTTTCAAGATGGTAATCATCTGTCTTACTTCTCTTTTTCTCTCTGGACTTCCTTTGTTATTCCCTTCATTGCCTATGGTATCTCAGGATACGCAAGACTGGTTACCCAAAAGCTGTGTTTCTCTACAGATTTCATAGCTATCTTCATTTACTATTTTCTTCTTTATGCAAATTGTTTGTCTCTTCACATAGTGAAGTGATAAAACAATTCGCTGCCACATTTAAGAATATGTGATTATAAGTTGTGTTATGTAAATATTGAAAGAAATATGAGTCAGTTAGGTTAGGTAGTAAGAGTTACGGATTGGGGAGTCTATAATTGTATATAAATAGGCATAGGGACAAACCCTGAGATTATTGTTGAATTTGAAACTAATCAGTGTGCTATTCAGCTATCTAATTCTCTCTTTCTCTCTGTTTCCCCAAGTTGTCTTCTACTTTCACTCTTACCTTCTACGTCAAGTTTTGTTGGTTTAACTGATTACAGTTTACTGGGAGAAAAACATGTATTGCTTAGCTATTACAACTGCATAGTAAAGTGCAAAAATTAGGACATTACATTGCATTGGACACTCATTTAAGCTTATGAAAAATTTGAAATAATGTGTGCTAATATTTGGATTGAGTTGATAGCATGCAAATAAAATTGGCATGGGTGAATCCTATTATGAAAAAATTGATAATAGGTAAGTAATAATGAGTCACATGTACTAATTAGATGAATCCCCTCATTGTAGTTTGTTTGTGGAGCCATAAAACAGTTTGAAAGATAGCATCTTAATCACTTTCTAATGTATCCTGGCCAAAGCTTGCCTGCCTGCCTTGGATTTATCTTCCGTGATTTTTTTATGCTTAATGATGTAAGCTGTGTCCGGCACTTGAGATTAGTGTAATATGCTAGCTTTAGTTATGTTTGATAGATGATGTTGAGGACTCTGCAGTACGGTCATGCAACTGGGTGTAACCTGAGTTCTGATATGTGTTTCTGTAGGCTCAAAATCTTGAGGTTACGGGTTCAAATCCCTGCAACAATTTTTTGATAAAAAAGGATTTCTATTTTTTATTAATCATTAATCTATTGTTATCTATTAATTTAATGCCTTCGTATACATGGATGTATAACTTCTTATCAATATCTGAGCTTTAAGGATCCTGGTTGCATTTTGCCAGTCTAGTATTCAAAATGTTAGTTTGTCTGAATTTAAGTGCTTAAAGAACTTGAATTGGTTTTCATTTGTGTTACTCGTTGCTTGTGCTGTTCATTAAACTAAATAGCAGTTTTTGTGATTGTCAAACCTCTAGTTAATGATAGCTTATTCTGGGGACGCTTCTTGAAGCAAAATTTAAATTACTTCTAAGTGATGTGGTTCTCTCATATTACTAATGGCACTTCGTATGCATGCATGCATGCATCTTATGAGTGTATTCAATTAGGCTCCTTTATGCCTTTTGCTTTCCTAAGTTGACTGTTCTGCAGTACCTTTAATTTATTTTCTACTAATAGCTGATATCTTTGATGAGTGTACAGGTTATTAACAAATTCTTTGAGATAAGGCAACAGTCCTTGAAAGAATTTGAGGATACAAGTTGGGATGATAAATGTGAATTTCTTTTGCATGACCCAGATGAAGTGTGGAGTTTTAACGATACTTCTACCTCCAAATACATTGTAAGATATCATAACAATAATTTATTATCAAATTATATGACCTTATGTCCTTTGTGCTAGCGATTTAGTATGGAGACTGTTGCTACATTAAGTTTTCAAGTCTTTATAATCCAAAACATATTGAGAACCTTCACCTTGAAGGGGAGCAAATGGATTGTCCAGCATGAAGATTGAGTTCTTTTAATGTAACCAAGAGGAGATGGAGGAGCATTCTTGGTCAGCCTGTTCTCGAGAATGCCTTGTGAGCCCCCTCTAGAGCAACTTTCTAGAGTACCCATTAACCTTTTGGCGGTCACCTTAGTAGAATGCCCAATAATCTTCTGGTCTGCTGGCCTCCCAGAGCAGATTTCTTAGGAGTGCCAGCTAAACAAGATATCAAGGAAAAGCTTGAGATGCGTTCTGACCCCAGGCTCATGCCCTTCCTTATGACCGGTAAATCATTGGCATGAGAAGAAGCTTTACCTCGGTTGTAAAAGTACTTCCAGACTGAGTTTGGCAATGGACACCAACCCCCCACCAGTGCAATGCTAGTTGGTCAGGATTTGACTGAAGAGGCCTTAGTGGGGAAGCCTACTTTCACAGTCACTTAGAGCAAGTTAGGTATAGCTGGGGCTCAAGCGTCTGCAGTAAGGTCCTCAGTGATTAAGATGTTTTCTTATGTCTGAAGCCCATGCCGCTTTTAACAGCTCTGTAACTAACCGTCTATTACCTGAAGTCTCTTTCGCAGCCATGGAGCAAACCACCTCTTGAGATCCACATTTGTTACTTGAGCATAGTTTCATGGCTTAACCCTCTCTGGGTCTGACAAAGACCAGCTTGTTGCTATGCATTCCGCACACTTTATGCAAAGCAAGGCTCTCTTGGCTTGTCCCATTCCATGCATTAAATTTTAACCTTTCATTTCTTTTTATTGATAGAACTTCATTAATCCATTGTGTTCGCTATGCTTTTACCAGTGCAAAGATCGCTTACTCCATGAAGATCTTTTCATTGTTCCCACTTATTTCCCCATCATATCTTTTCATTGTTCCCACTTATTTCCCCATCATCAACCATTAGTATCCATCATTGAGCTCATAGATTATAGCCACAGGGGACCACCTTCCATTGTATGTAAGACCATGCAGACATTCTCATGAAGGCAGCTCTAGCAGAAGCTGTACTGTCTGGCACTTGGTTTAATAACCTGTTGATCTTACTTGTGTTCTGCTCTTCATTTCCTTCTCATGTTTAGGTTTTTTTAAGTATTTTGTACCTCCTTCCTCATGAGGCCTCCTGTTGGCAAAAGATTCCAGTAGCGTGCATTTTTAACTTTCCATACGTTCCTTTTTTGGGTGCATATAAGTGAAAAGTTTAACCAATTATAAAGTTTAAAGTTAATGGTCTTTTTTTATCTTCTAGACAACTGTGAATAACTTTTTTCTCAGACAGAGTACATTGGAAGACGAGCTGGAAAGAGTGAGAAACTCTGTGGATAGTCTTCAAAATAAACTAAGGGTGGTAAGCATCTGGTTTATTTCGTGATGTTTTCCTTGTTAACATTTTTTTCAGTAATTTTCTAATATTTTCTCCTTTTCCGGTGTTTTAGGGCTTGGAAATTGAAAATCATTTGAAGAAGAAAATCAAAGTTCTGGAGAAGAAACAAGTGAGTCCTTTTATAATTTAAAGATTTATTTCAAATTTAATCTACTTGCCTGTTCTAATCCTGCTTATTCATGTGCAGATGTCTTTCAACATAATGATAAATAATAGCATATCGGACTTGAAATGTTATTATTCTCAGTATAGGGATCACATAAAACATTTACTTAATGATGGGGAATCGAGCATCAAATCCATAATTAGCATGATTGATGAAAGAGTCAGGAAGTTTGATCAGAGCGGCAACCTAAATTTGATCCCACAAAATGAGGCAGAAGCAGAACCAGAAGACCATGAATGCCGAGATGTGCATATTAGCCCTCAAGCTATACCTGTCTCAGAAAATGAGGTTTGAAGCTGCATGCAAATGCTGACCCCCTTTTTGCTGTTCAAATCTTTTTCTGCAGCTTGTTTACTACATGAGGATGCTGAATGTGGCACTTCATCTATTGTACTAAGTAATTAATTGCTGGAAATGTAATATAAACAAGAATATATTTATGCTGAGGACTTAAATTTTACAGAATTTTGAGGACTTAATCCAGGTGGCATAACAATTACAACACTCTTGCTTGTTAGAAGTTTTCTGATACTTTTTCAGCTGTGATCAATATGTTTATAGGATGTTTAACCTTGGATCTTGCTTAGTTTCACCATTTTTGACCCTTGTAATATGCAATCTGTAGAATTCGCATAATTCTTTCATCATCTTTTACAGAGTAATGAACCTAGTGTGCTGAACATAGAACATGGTGGAAAAGGTGGTGCCTCTGAAGCTCTATCCCAGGCATTGCAGGAAAAGGTCTTCTCATTCTCAATATGCTCTTTTTAAAAAAAAAAAAAAAAATCTGCTTGGTCTGCTCTTGCAATTAATTTACTTCTTTGCTAACAGTTTCTTTACCAATTGCAGTGCGTGTTTCATATTTTTAGTTATATCACAATTAATGTTAACCATACAATATTTTTCAGGTGGCTGCATTATTACTTTTATCACAGCAAGAGGAGAGACACTTACTGGAGAGAAATGTGCATTTAGCTCTTCAAAAGAAAGTTGAAGAACTTCAGAGGAACTTGCTGCAGGTAAATTTCTAAGGCATCCTTGCCTCAAACACCTAAGCAATGACATGCTTGTAGAATGGCGTTGGTAGAATTTAGGAACTAGGATACGGTGCAGCTGGGCAAAATTTTTGCTGAGAACAGGAAGTTAATTGCATGTTTGATTGTCATTTTCTTTATCCATCATGTTCTATTTACTTATTAAACATATCTTTGCCATACTCTCCAAGAAATATAAAACACAAATAATAATGCTGTCTCTAATTTGTGGTTTAGTGCAATCCATTTTCGAAAAACCACTTGTACATGGATCCAGGGAGTTCAGTTATTTGTTGGCAGCAAGTATACATTTTTCCTTTCTTAACCGATATATATATATATATTTTTAACCAGGTTACCAATGAAAAGGTGAAAGCTCTCATGGAACTGGCACAAATAAAGCAGGAGAATCATTTGCTTAGGGAGTATGATTACTTTTCCCTTGAATCATTTTCTCTTTCAACTTTTAAGCTGGTAGAATCTCATGTGGAGGTCTTTTTTCTTCTATTGCAATTAGAAAAAATCCTGATTTCTTCTGCTTATCCAAGGACTCAATGTATAAGACGTTCAGTGAGCAAGACTGTAGGAGAGCATTAATTTCTTTTCATGTAGTAATACTGGGGAACGATTAATTTGTTTTCTAACAATTAGATTCTTAATCATTTTGCCAGCTGCAAACTGTTTTTTGAGCTCTCGTTATTTGTTTCTATTGCTAGCTGAAGTGTTTCTCCATCCATGGTCTTACTTTGCTCTAAAGATCTAAACTAATAACCTGCAGAAAATTTGGTCCTCAGACTAAAGAGGAAAAATCTGTGGTTGATAGTGGAGAAAGAAACTTGGTTATTCATCAACAGGATGGAAGATTAAGAAACTTACTGAAGAAAACATATTTGAAACGATGGATCAATCCACTAGATGCGAGCAGAAATGAAGCTGACAGAGAAACTAACAGTGAAGGGAAATTTTTCCATCGGAGATCTAGCAGCATGGACCTTGCAAGGCATGTGCTAATTATTAGTCTTGGTGCTTTTCTTTATTGTATTATTAGATGATATTGTATGGGAAATCTATGCATATGTCATATCAATTTGACTCATTTGAAGAAGCCGCTCCTTGGCAAATGACTCTGCCTTCTCATCCTTCTAATTACTTGCATAGTTTTGCTTTCTCATTTATCTTTTATTTTCTCCCCTTAGAATGAAGATTGAAGTCGCTACTCTTAAGGAAAGCTTAGAAAGCATGGATCATCTGACTTCTTCGTTTCATAGACTTCGCCTCTCTCTTTTAAAGGTATCACATCACATGAGTAAAAGCAACAATTTTTTCCGTTAGGTAGCTGGTGGATGCTACCTCATAATGGCCTATGTGGTTATTTCATGAGCAATAACATTGATCTCATCGAATCCACCTTAACTTTTGTGAATCCTTCCTTGATGATATCTTCTTATTCATGTAGCACGAACTAAACTTACTGTTGAACTTGTCTACTACAATAGAAATTTATCCTTATTTTTTTAACTTAAATGCTGATAACTTAATATAGGTTGCTTTGATATGGTTTTCAGGCCAAAGATTCGCTGACTTCAGAAGGTACAAAATCTGGTGCTTATCAAGTCCTTGACAGTGTGATCAACGAGGCAAAACTTTTAAGGACTGCTCTTGGCAGCTCCCTACCCATCAGTTGGTCAGCCGGAGAAGATGTTGGTGTCAGCGGAGATAGTACATGCAGTGACTTGGGGTACATAAACCAGGACTGCGGTGATGAGAAGGTAGATACTGTATCGGCTGCTGGGTTTGAGATGATGGAACTTGTGATATTTGCAGCTCAAAAGTTAAAGGACGCTGCAATGCATTCTAATGTGGTTCCTGACATAGAAGCTGCATGAACACCGCTCTGTATAGATCGATGCCCTTTAAGGTGCTGCTCTGAGAAAGGGTGGATGATGTAGAATTAATAGGTAGGAGGATGAGAGTTTGGGGGAATTTGTTTCCGAAGGGAGAAAATTGAAAGCTGTGCTGGACAATCACAACGATACTGTTTCATGTTTGTACAAATTTATTTATTATGTGCGTCTTTCATTCATTCATTGTACATTCAGTGTACAGATTGGCTGATTTGAAGGAGTCAGTTACCATATTAGCTCAAAACTCCAAGGCTGATGAGTGCTTTTACCATAGTCTGTAAAATCCTCTGGTATTTTCAGATGTTATGCATCAAAAGTAATTCTGGAGTTTGATGTGGCATTTTTGCTATGCGTCTTTTCCTTCTGAGTCAATTTTTCGTTCTTGTCTAAATTTTGTCTGTGTTCTTGGTTGAAATGCACCTTCGCGGCTCTTGTCAAGCAATTGTTTTTCTTTTTCGGCCGATAGTTTGGGTTTATTTCGTGAATCAATTTGCTGAAACTAAAAATTCATGCAAACTAATTCAGTTATGAGAAACTGATGTTCATTTCCTCTTTACAGTTTGACATGCGGGTTCTTTTTTACCCTAATTTCTCTTAATCTTCTCTTTGGTGAATTTTTCTTCATCCTCTGTTGGATGAGATGGTACTCTGTATAGCTGGTCTACCTTAAAGGAGGAAGTACTATAAAAATGGAGAGCAGTCTCCTGAAAAAGAAAAGGATACAATTTTCAGTTCACAAGAACTTGCAATTCCCTGCAAAATCCACAAGGGCATCCCCCAAAAATTAGTTGAAATCCACGAGCAGGGTATCGAATATTCTTTTTCACTAACCCCACGTTATACACTTTTTTACTCTTTTGGCCATATACACACATCTCCTCTCAAACTCAAAAACACGTGGTAACTACTCTGGCCGTGCCCAGATCTGTGCCAAATCACCATATAATGCAAATCAAGCGTTTGCCTCAAAAACCATCTTGTGACGCACAATCACACAAACATCTTGGGATATTATAGTGGCCCTCCCTGTTTGAAACTCATCATTTGTGTTAGTTTCATTCAGTAATCATAATCCAACCAATAAGAGTTAGGCTTAGTAAAAAAAAGGTAATTTCCTGTAACACAGTGAACTAATGTTTTAATCTATACAAGGAGGATATCTATATTTAGTATTTATCAGTATTTCAAATAAAATTGTCTTCAATAAAAAGACAAGTGTGCCTAGAAAAAAAAACCACAGTCCAAACAAAAGCCTTCACCTTCAAAGGAGCCCTAATCTCACAAAAAGATTTTTGTCCAAGTTACTGTGTATTCCGAGGCAAAAATTGAGAGAAGGATGGACCTGAGAGAGATGAATTTCCTGGTTTCTTGCATGTTGAGCTGTAGCAATCCCAAACTCAGCATCTAAACCAATCGGGATCCTTTTCCCTCTTAAAAACTACTACCTCCGGTTCTTATTATAAGACCCCATTTGACTTTTTGTTTGGTCCTAATTATAAAACCCCAATCCATTTTGTCTCTCATATTTATGCATTTTTTCCAAGATAATCCTTCTAATAATGATAGTTCTAGCCAATACATTTAATTAGCAAGGATATTTTAGGAATGAAAACACTTATTTATTACAAATAACTAACTTAACTTACTTCCTTAATCTCCTCAAATAAGTCAACTGGGTCTTATAATTAGGACCAGAAGTAGTATTGACTGTACATAATAAACTATTCGAGAGAATAAATGTAAAGAGAATATATAGGTCCCATGTACAGTCACTCTTTCATGTCTTCCTCTCTCTCTCTCTCTCTATATATAATATAAAAGACTACATAAATGTTGAAGATTTAACTTCAACTTTGTTGAACAGCATTTTCTCTCTTAATCATTCTGTCATATATGGAGTTAATCATTTTAAAGGATTTCCTAAACAATATACATTAATTTTGAGCTAATTAAGGAATAAGGATTCTCATGACTTGATAGACTCGCCATTCCTTCCCTTGACAGACTCCTTTCTAGGTTTCTTCTTCTTTTTCTCAGAAGTCCTATATATCACTTTTATTGGCATCTCCCTTCCATTTTTATCTAACAGCTGAAGGTTCAGCTTTTCAAGCACTTTCTTTGGGTCTCGATTCTTCCCTTCCTTCTCCGAATGACTCATCGGAGTAACATCTGCAAGCTGCTGATCGATATCAGATTCAGAAACAAACTCGCGAGAAGATGAACAAGAAGCATTTTCATGCCAAGTTGGAGAAGAATTCCCCGAAACCAACGAGGTTTCTGTTTCACATAACGAGTTACAGTCATCGTTGCAACTTTGCTCTTCATCAAGAAGCTGTCCCATTCCTTCTGAACGATCCTCGTTTTCCTGTTCATCAATAATAAGCAAACTTTTTCTGAGCATATCATTGTTAGAACTCAAGAAATCATAATCAAAGCACAACTCTTTTGAGTTCTAAGAACATGAACATAGAGATTTGGAGCCCTTTAAAATCTGAAACAAGGGTGTTACTGTTTCCTATAACAGGTCAAGCCTTACTCTCACTTAACAGAACACACTCTAAAACTCCCATTTAGGGCTGGTTATTCTTGTACATAATTTGGTCTGTGATTCAATTAATATGCAGGGTCACCTTCAGATTACGCCTGGAAATATTGACCTGGTTTCATAAAGTAATAATTTGTACTAGGTTTTTTTCTGTCTTGACAAACTTAATTATCACAACCTGCGTATATGTTGCATATTTTTTCTCTTTATTATGGTAATATAGTATATAGTTTATTATTATTGCTTTCTTCTTCTTCTCTTTTTTTTTTTTGAGTACAAGGAAATACAAGAATGTAGAGAGTAAGAAAAAGAACAAAGGAGAGAGATGATCATAAAACTCTAAATCCTAAAACCCTCAAATGCAGTGCCATGTGTGAGCTATATATGCAAAAGCTCATTGACAATGGATCCAAACAGTGAAGAGGGGAAGGCAAGAGAAAGAAGGGAGAAAAGGGGAAAAAGTATTGAATCGAACAAGGCACGAGGCAGATTACAACGTTGATAGAACAGATCCATAGATGCAATAATACTCCGATTAATTAGAGTTTAAGCACCGACTTTCAAAGAAGGATTGGCGCTGCGATCTCGGGCGTCGCCGTCGAGCTGGCTGTAATTGCCTTTTTCTTTGAAAAGTTGAACGTGATGGTGCTTGCAGTATAGCTTTCCCTCGTGAGTGATGAAGTTGGCTGAGGTTATCGTACAGCCTCCATGGCTGCACTTGAAGCACCCTTTGTGATATGGAGTCCCATTCACTGTTACCTGAAAGCGATAGGTTCGAATTAGCTTCAAAAAATGAATCCGTTGTTTCATTGCTTGTCAGTGAGACGTGAGACTGAGAGGAAGCGAGGCCCCTTTTGTCTTCCATGCATGCAAAGATGTCAATAAAGGACTACAGCGTGGTAAATAAACTTGAAACTATTATAAACTAATTTGAATATGTTAAAAAAGTTAATTTAGCTAGTTATATGTAACAAATATAAGTTGATATTCGTGAAGTATTTTTTTAGTCATAATTACTCTAAGAACCCTTTTTTATGTATAATCAATAGGAATAATATAGAGAATAAATTATAAATTTAGAAAACAAAATTAATTGAATTCTTATATTTAGAATTAAATCTGATCTCTAGTTAGTTTTTATATTAAGAATAGAAGGTAGTAATTAATAACCTCACATAATGCTGACAAATGTTCAAATGTAATTAAGATTGAATTGATGATCAATCTAACAAGTACATTTTCAATATGATAATCTTATTAGTAACTGTGCTTTTTATGATCAGTGCAAGCGGGATTTTTGGCTGTTTCAAACTAAAAATGGGGAGTTGAATACATACCCTCTCGGTAGGATAAACTGTCTTCTGGCAACCTGCACATTTGTCTTTGGTACCCAAGAACACGTTTGAGAGAATCTTTGCATTCTGTTACATGTCATTACCAAATTAAAACAATTCACATGAAGGAAAGGAATTAATTCTTCGAACTTCAACACATGCATGCACTGAAATCTCCACTCACCTCGTTATCTGTTTGTTTTTCAGGTTTTTGAATCTTGGGTGTTCCTGCAATTAGTAGAGAGCATATAAATGTTTTCAGGTGGGAATATCTATTAGGGAAAACAACCCATTAGTCCAGGCCAAAAAAAAAAAAAAAAAAATTCAGAACCAGAAAGGTCCCAAGAATTCATATTCACAAGTGAAGTTTGTAGAAACATTAAATTCTCTGGGACCTTTAATAGAAGTAATCTAATTGAATTAAGATAACATAAAATGAAATGACCTTCAAAGCTCTTCTCAAGGCTACCAGTTCGTTTGTAGAGCTGATCATAATGGGGTCTGCAATATAGCACCCCTTCGAATGAACAGTAGTTGCTCAGCTGCAATATACCATCACCATCATTAATTTCAAATCCTTCTTTGCTTCAAAACCAATTGCATTTGTTTTCTTTCCATGATATCAATTTTTTTTTCCCATGAAAATACATAATTTTTCCATTTTTTAAATATTTAGTTGTTATTTACTATACCTTGAGGGTATTCCGGCAATGGTGGCATCGGAAGCAAGCCTTATGGTAAACACGGCCGTCGGCGGTTAACCGATCGACGGGGTAGGCGGTTTTGTCACAGACTGTGCACTTCTGTGTGGTTCCTACGAAACTGGCCATGGCTTCTTATCCTGACTCAGAAGCCTCGATCCTTGTTCAACTCAGAAAGAGACAGAGACAGAGAGAGATTTTGATACGATTTCTTTCTCTTCTCTTTCTCTTTCCTTCCTTTTTTCTTTTCTTCAATGGTGGAATTATGGGAACGACTCCAACAGATTAATATAAGCAGAAAAACCAGAGGACGAGAGATGAAAAAGCGAAATGAAAAATTAATGGAGGGTGGGCAGTGATTTCCGGGCGAGGGTCAAGAGATTTTACTTATTAATACATTGCTGATCGTAAGTTGTTTATGTAGCTAACCTCTATGTCTATTTTCAAGCAATCCCACCACATTCTCCTCTTTTTACAAGTTGTAAGTGATAAATAAATCATATTGCTTCGGTCGCTATTCGTCTGTACCAACAATTTTAGGTGCTTAGAATAAAAATGCATTTTTTTTTTAATTACTTCTTCAAAATCGCATCTATCTTGTGGAGGCTGGAGGCTAGCCCGATAACGCAATTCACCAAGTGGAGCTTAGTGGTGAAATTTGCATCTGGAGCAATTGCAGATATAATTTTCGAAAGTGTAAGCCTCCCATGTAGAATACAATTTGTATCTCTGCTCAGATTTTTCATTTTTCTCAGCTTTCTTTTGCCTTCTCTTTTCAACACTCGAGTTCTCAGCCGCCGAACTTCATCTATCCTCTACCTTCTAGTGGCGCCTACTCAGGCTTCCACTCTTTCACTGGTAGGTGTGGCTTTCACAGTTTCCAGATTTAATACTTCTTTTGGTTGTTTTAAAATTGGGCTCAGAAAATGAAACCTTTGATATACAGCAAAGGAACAAAATGTGGACTGAAATCCTTGCTTAGGTAGCCAGAATCCTTTCAAATTATAGTTTAAAGGATCAACGTTGTAAAGAAATATGCTTTTTCCAAATAGCTCGAATCAAAGGAGATAAATCATACCATTCGATTGAGAATCTATCCAATCACATTCTCAACTCTTCTCGGGGCAGCGCCATGTTTCTCCAAATCCATAACTTTCTTTTTCATTTTTTAGCTTCGCCCCTACACGGTTCTCTTTCTCGGAAGTTCTTCTTCCTCCCTATCTACCTACTGTTTCACCGCCCGGCATCAGCTCCCCCTGCTTTGATTTTGGCTATTTAGTCCGCTAGAATTTCATCAGTCGTTCTCCTTTTTCTTTCACTCCTGTAATCAACGATAGCCACGTGTTTTCTTTCTCGAGTCTGGAGCTCTCCATCCCTCTTCTGTGTTCATCACTCAGCCAGCTTGTTAGGAAGGGAAAGTGGGGAAGAGAAAAACTTTCGGCCGCCCATCACTTCTTCCTGGCACGAAACGAAGAGGGAAACCTTGAATCATATTTCATGTTTAAAGAAAACTGCTATTCGTTGTGTTCTTGATCTTGGGGGATGCTATGTGGATTTGGGGAAGACACTTTTGTAAAAGGGTTTGTCCAATGTAAATTAGGATTTGATTATAAGCATGAATATGGCTTTGAGTAGGACTTGAGGGGTAGTGCTCATTGTATGGCATTGTCTCATACACACACCAAATGCTTGATAAATTGCAGGAGAGACTTATAATTGAAGTCCCTGGCCAGTGCATTATAATTGTAGCTTTTTGTTGGTTTTGATACACACGACATTGTTCCTCTTTGTTATATTTACTCGTGAGTGTCAAAGTGGTGCCCTTCAGTCCTTGCTAGAATCTCAAGAATCAAGATGCTTTTTCTCTGAAATCCTGGTTTAATTTTTTTTACATTAAATTGATTATCCTAAGATGAGGTTGTGATTGTTGAATGAAAACTAGGTTCACTTGGCTGTGATGAACGTTAGTATGCATCTAAATGATTTAGGTTAGGGGTTTATGTTACAGTGAAACTTACTTTCTTTGTTGTTAATATGTGTCTACATTTATGTTGTAGGAAGTAGGGAAATGCTTTGCATATGATAGTTCTCGACCATTGGGTGTTCTTACATAAAATGCTTGTGCTCGAGAATTTTTTGTGCTTTTGATCTTTTCATTCATTGCTTGTGAGTTAAATGAAACAAAGTTACTGCTATTAGAAAGTGATTGAAACCCCCCCCCCCCCCCGGCCGCCCGGGGGGGGTCAAAGATGAGATATAAGTCAGGATTGTCTGTGGTTCTCAAGGTGAAAGCATACTCTCAGTTTGAACCTGTAAACCTTGTTCCTTGCATGGCTATCCTTCAAGCTATATTAGCACTTTCATATTCCAAAGTTTTGGTAAGGTGTTTGTCAGTTGTCTTATCTGTTTATCTCTATTATTTCCTCTATCATTGATTATTTAAAGTGTGACATGTTATTTACTTGGTAAATGCTTGGGATCTCAACTAGTAGAGACTGAATCAAACTTCGCACCAGTGGCATTTAAGGGACTAGTCTTTCCTTTGGACAGTCTAGAATAGTTTGTAGTTAAATGTGGGGTGCATGTATATTCTGTTGACTACGTAGGCATATTATTGCCATCTAGTTATAGCCACACAAATTCCACAGAAAAGGACCTCTGACCTGCTTTGTAGTTTGTTGAGCTGATAGCTGAGCTCTCATGGTTGTTTCATGAGATTTTTGGCTGGCGTAGGAAATTTCAAGCTATCCTACTTGGAATCATGAGTTGATATTCTAAATAAAATTGTCTTTTTATCAATATTTCTGCATGAAAGAAAATTAGAGATTTCATTATGCTTGATGTGAGATTGATCCTCTACCCCTGCTGACTGCTGACCACTCTTCTGGCGTTGGGGATGTGGTTATTATTCGACTGAAAATGGATCCAATGACATTGTAGCAGTGACATTTGCATCTGAAGCCATAATGCATGTAGAATACAATTTTATAAAGGGCAAATCAGGCATTTAGTAGTGGCTGGAAAATGTTTCGTCAAACTTCCCTAGTGTAATGTAATGGATTTTATTTTGGATTTTACACTAGCATGGTCAAAAGTTTATTCATCCTACCTAGCGCTAATACCAAAGTAGTTCGTTTTATGTTTTTATCTCGTTGAAGCTTCTTCTGCTTAATTATATAGGAAGATAAAGATTAAAAATATCATAGGGGCCGGGATACTTTGTATAAAAAGGTTTTTGTGGCTATAATAATAGTTTAATATGGATCCTGATCTTCATTCAATTGTTCTTTCTTTCTTTTGGGGTAAGTAGACTTGATTATTATGCATATTGAATGACTGTTCGACATGCTGAGTGACTCTGATACATAAATTCTTTTTAATAGTTCAAATCAATTATGTCATGATCAACAGGGGAATGAGAGTTTTGCGAAGTCTTGAGGTCTGGAAACTGGGAATTGTGAACTATTTGGATGCATTAAAACTGCAGGAAAAGCTAGTCTTGGATCGTAAATCCCATAGGATATGTGATACTCTTCTGTCCTTGCAACATCCACCTACATATACTGTTGGCAAACGACGAACTGATCACAATTTATTGATTCCACAGTCTGAACTTGAACGGGTAGGGGCTGAGCTTCATTACACGCAAAGGGGAGGAGACATTACATTTCATGGTCCACACCAAGCCATTCTATATCCTGTTATATCCCTTCGTGAGATGGGACTCGGTGCTCGAAGTTATGTGGAGAAACTCGAGTTGACTATGATTGAACTTGCTGCTCTGTATGGTGTGAAAGCTTGTCCTGGACAGGCTGGTGAGACAGGGGTATGGGTTGAGCAAAGGAAGATAGGCGCAATTGGTGTACGGATTTCTAATGGAATCACTTCTCACGGGCTGGCGTTTAATATGGATCCTGATCTGTCCTACTTTGGGCACATAGTTCCCTGTGGAATTACCGATAAAGAGGTCACTTCTTTGAGAAGAGAGACAGGTCTTGTCCTTCCTGGTGAAGAGACAATTCAGGAGCAACTGGTTTCTTGTTTTGCAAGGAATTTTGGTTATAGTAGTCTTATCTGGAAGGAGGGTACTCCAGTACTTTCCGATAAGGATGATACAAAATGAGATATAATTATTTTGTGAATTGATGGTTTTATAACTTTTATTCTGTCTTTCTTTAATTCTTGGGAAAATCTTCTAGTAGAAGTCATTGCCCATTACGCATATACACACACGCACGTTACATTGTGAGAATTTTTTTAGCATATAATGGATGAAAAGAGCAGAGTGAGAGAGAGATGTGATCGACCTGTGTGAAATGAGATTTACAGGGACGATAGTAAATTATATACAACTTTCTCTTTTTCTGGTCTCGTTTTTCGTTGAAAGAAATTCCAGACCCTAGTCCATCATGTTGAAGCAAGCCTGTCCAATGTTTGTCTAGCTCCTCTGAAATATAAAAAGGGTTGGAACTTGGAAGATTCCTGGAAAGAGTAACAAAAATCATTTTTATTCTGGCCGACACAGACCATGTTCTTCTCAGTAGAAACAGTATTCAAATCCCCGTCGCCACATGCAGTTTTGTTTGGTATCTATTTCTAAGCCAGTGGAAGCCTTCCATCGGCAGCCTCTATCTTTGAAAAGAAGCCTTCAGAATCC
The DNA here is from genome assembly GCF_004799145.2 of Neltuma alba. Taxonomy (NCBI): domain Eukaryota; kingdom Viridiplantae; phylum Streptophyta; class Magnoliopsida; order Fabales; family Fabaceae; genus Neltuma; species Neltuma alba. Next base: position 160,528 of record NW_021636776.1, on the reverse strand, counting down.
ACTTGGCTATGCCCTCTATTAACTAAATAACTATCATGCTTCATAGAACTATGCTAAAAACCATGTCAGGGAGGTCACATGTTTAGTGGAGCCAGTGCTACTATTTGAAGAAAGTTGTCTTCTCTACCTTCCCAAAACAGTGCGATGTGGTTTTGAGCCATATTTTACTATTTGGTTGAATTTCAGGATATGAACAAAGACTGCTGAGGAAAAGAAACTTCCAGGTTCTGTATGACAATCTTACCCTTGGGAAAAAAGTATAACAATCTTACCCAGCCGAGTTTCGCTGTTGCTGCCACACTCATCAGAAACCAATAGGGTACGATCAAGTTAATTTAATCATAAACTTGAGAAAATGAAGAAACCGATCTTGTATCATGTGACTGTCACACGAAACGTTTGCCATGTTACATCAAACAGATTATAGAGAAAACAGAAAAGTGTAAGATTCAAAACTTAGTATCACATGACAATCTCCATTCCACGTTCAATCCGACAAAACACCAAAGATAATGTGCCCTGTGGAACAATCCATCTTTGGCAGCTACTTCTTTCCCTTTCCCTAAATCTGAAATCTTTCACACTACCAGTGTCTACTATAACTGTAGGGATAGTATTTTGGTACTCGATCCAGTCACAGAACCATTCTATATACCGATAAGAAACTTTGACGTCGAGAAGGTGCTCCACCTTTTAGATGCATATCCCCCTTCTATCTGCACAATGGAAGTGATCTACTGGGATAGATGAAACTCCTGATCCCTTAACTATCTGTTCCATTTTTAGTCTAAGCCAATCTGCCATGAATAACACTCAAAGAAGGGCTTTCTTTATACTGATTCTCATACATATCATTCGGTGTTCTAGAGTTCCAGCAAGCTGTGAGGCTGAAAGTAGCCAGCTGATGGATTGGTATTCGCCAAGAAAGTTGCTAGCTTATCCCTCCTCATTCTCTCCGATGATATCTAGTTTAGAAACACGCCATGAAGCTTCCGGGAGATCTGCGGATACAAGTTTAAGGAAGGCGCCTCCAAGCAATTCAAATCCGATCCAGAACAAGTGACCTTGAGGTGATGTGTTTGCAGATTGCAGTGTGCAGTTTGCAGGAAACTTGAAATTCCAAGCAGGATCACATTTCTCACTTAACTGCTGTATTTTTTCACTTATCGACCAAGAGAAAAGTTCTCAGTTGACGAGGCAGGAATTTCTGTTTACAATATTATGGAAGAAATTGAACCAGTAGAATTGCTTGTTTCACGAAGATCAGTGGCCTCTTGCTTGTGGATTTCTGTCGAAAAGATTACGGTTTTCAGTTGACCATGGCTAAATAGGCATTTTTTCTTCATCTAATGTATTTTTCCAGTTTGAAAGGCACTTGCCCAATATAATTTTGATCCTGCAATTGGCCCATCGCCAATAAATTAGATATGGGCATGGTTAAAATTCGGAGCTTTGACAAACAATTTGCCTAACTGGCCTGTATGTTCAATTGGAACCAAGAAATTGGCAAGGATTCGAATTGGGGCTTGTTATCTAAACAGAAACATGAAGGTTAGGCTTGAATGGATTGATTGGAGAGACCTATCACCTGTACTCCCATTTATGGTTCATATCAGTGCTATTAACTCAACAGATGTTACTAGATTCTCTCTTTTCATCTGAATTAAGAAATGAGATTAGACCTAAGGGTTCTTTTGATTTTCTAAGAGAGTTCAATTTGAGGTCTAGATAAGTTACCCTCCTGTTCCAAACTTAATATTACAGATAATCTGGGCAGCGCTGAAAAGGATGTTTCCTGGGAGTAGCATATTACTTTTTGGCTTTCTATGTGTGTCGGTATCACACATATAGGTACTTTTCCCTCGCAAAGCATTGGCTTTATGAAGATACTTAACCTAACAACTACTTTATCAGATCTTAAGAGCAAAGCAAATCCACTGATTCGTGAATCAGTTTGTTCAATTTGTCCCAAATCACTGGCCAAGTTCGCTTCTCACACTCTATCAGAGAACAATATAACACAGCAAGAGAGAGTACAATGCTTTTAGCATCCTCCAACTTGTGATAAAATCAAATATTTCCAAATTTATTAAGAATTCTCTGTATTCAGCTATAAATTATGATCTAAAGTATGTGACTGTCCCACCATGTGAACCGCCTATAAATTAACCACAACGTGAAGAATCTAACTTTTTGAAAATGTTCTTGAAAGGGGAAAAACGTCTCAAGATTTTGATAGAGATGGAAGGCATGCAAAATCAAACACTCCAACTACATATGATTGCTTTTAAAAAAATAAAAATTGTTGCTGAGATGTACACATTTTTCAAAGCATAGATAACAAATTAAGTTGTTGACAAATCAGGTTTTATTTTTTATTTTTTGCCAATGGACAAATCAGGTTTTAGTGCGCTAATAAGAGTGAATTATTGATGAACATGATGGCTACCAAAATGTACAGTCATGGGACCCACCTCACCTCCATATTGACAACTAAGGAATCCAATAAGCAAAGATTTTTTTCTTTTCTTTTAATAAAATGAGTCGGAGTACACATCTTACACATGTTCTTATTTATATTAAAAATCTTTCATAATAATAAAATATATGGAAAATTGTAAAAAAAAAGACTTTGGAATTGTAAAAATGCAGATAGGAACCTTTGATAACTTCACTTTGGGTTTTGACAATAATAATATGTCATAAAGTTGTTAAAACCCAAAGTGAAGTTGTTAAGGGTCCCTATTTGTATTTTTACCATTCTAAGATCTTTTTTTGTAATTTCTCCTAAAATATAACTTTAATACAAATTTCAAAACGATTCCATAGTTCGATTCAATAGTTAAGAGCTCAAAACATTCAAATATCAATATTAAATCTAAAATTTATAGAAAGCTATCCTATTGACAGGTTATGATGAGGCTTACCCCGAATTTTTAGCTGCTTTTTTATTCTGTAAATTTCTCCACACATTTTATTGAACTCCTCGCCACTTTGTTCCTTCAATATTCTCATATTTAAATGTTAAAAAGATGAGCGTAATATTTCCAAAAAAAAAAAATTTGTTATCCTCTCTTAAAAAAAAGTCTAATTTTCTATAAATAAAAAAAAAATTTAAAACAAGCAACGCTTCTCCTCCTTATACCAGCTCTTGGACAGAAATTATGTTTCTTCTTACCAACAAAATATGTAAATAAACATGTGATTCGAACTATATAAATTGTGTTAGGATCATTCACATTTTAATTTAATTCTTTTATTGTTTTATTTTTGCACATGCTAAGAAAATCTATATAATAAGTATGACCGGTAAAATTTTCGTAAATAAATTGCAATAATATTAGACGTTTATTAAGGTAGAAAGCATTGTTAATATAGAATATAAAAAAACTAAATGTACCTCTAAGAAAATCATGTTCATTTTATATACTTTATTTAAAAATTCATTTAAATTATATAAAATATTGTCAATATCAATATATAAAATATAAAACCATGTTGTAGTAACTATTTACGATTCATAACTAATTTCCCAGCCACACACCCCTTGTAATAATACACATGGCCAACTAAATTAAATATAGTTGGTGCAGATGTTCATTGAGAACAAAATCATAGAGAATCATCTCTTTTTGTTCAGAAAGTGGCTCACCACTTGCCACCTGAAAGAAAAGTATTGCTTCCGGAATATTCACCAATGGTGGGACTTGTGTTAGTTTCATAGTTTGGCTCCCACGCTAAACTTGATATTCCTTTTTTGGATCTTTGAATCTTCTTCTTCTCCTTCTTCTTCTTCTACTTCTGTAACTCAGCAGCTCTGGGAATGAGTTTTCCAAGTCGCGTGTGTTATGGATTCGTTTAAAGTGGTTAAAGACGGAGTTTGGTTCTGCGTTTCAACGATTTGGGAGCTTCAAGAAATTCGCTTCTCCAGAATCTTGCAGTACTTGAAAAACATGGCTGTCACTGTGATCAGAATCAGAAGAAGAACCAGATGAGAAGAATATTCTCTTCCTGTTTCCCTCATTTTCTTAGTTTTTTTTCCTGCTAAATCCTCCAACATCGCACCAAACAACCTCAATTTTCCCACGCCTACATTCCTCGGCTGTTCTTGCACTGTGCGGGGGTCAACTCAAATTTGCGGGAAGAAGATGAACATGTAAGATGACTTGTCGAGGCATCTATGAGTTTTAGATTCTAGCCGTTCAATTCATGATGATTTCATATTCTCAGAAATGATCTTCATTTCAGGTTATGCAGTCTGAAACAGATTCCTTGAGCATACATATCTCCTACTACTGCTTCTGATCTCTGGATATTTACTACTGAATGCTGATAACGGGAGCTCATAGAATTTTTCTCATGGATCACAGTCTCGTGCAAGGAATATTCTTGAGCAATAAAAAAATGCATCATCATTTTTGCCAAAGCATCATCATATTTGAATATTCTTTTCTCAATTTCTTAAGCCCAAATAAAGATATGTAACTTCATCCGATCGAAAGGGGAGCTCAGCAACCCCTATTTGATTTACTTTAAACTAGGGACACGTGGATTAATAATCGTCTCACAACTTTTGTAACCCATATTAATTTGATCAAAATTTTAAGAAAAATATTCAAAGTTCAAATTTAAATAGTGAAAAAATTGGAAATAATAATAATAATAATTCAACATCATCATCATCCACGCATGCATACAAAAGAGTGCTTACATTTAATGTTTAAGAATATCGTAAATAAGATTTTCCTCAAGGATTGCCTAGAGAAAAAAGAAAAAAAAAAGTCTTGCACCTAATATCTATAAGCCATTAATTAATACTTAAATTTTCAATAAAACATTTTTTGACTAAAACTTGTGAGCCTAGAAAAATAGTTAGTAAATTATTTGTTAGGTAAGTGGTAATTAACTTTAAATACGCTCCAAAAACATATAAGCAAAAAGTTATTACTTAACAATTCGATGTGCCTTGTATAAACATAAAATTTCGCAAAACGTGCCTTCCATGGGAACATATAGGTAAAACATTTTTCTTGAATTCCATAAAATGTCCAAGTCTCATTAATTCTAACAAAATGTCGAATTCATACATGTTGTAAGCATTTTTCGGTAATCCGTAAATAAACAAAACATTTTGTTATATAATGTTTCAAAAACACACTTATGCTAAACAAATAAGAAATTCACAACACATTGTACAAATTCTTAATACATCATACAACCTTACATCATCAACTCAATAAATAGACATCTTATTTTATAATGGATACAAGTCAATTTTACACAGAAGGATTTGGCGGAAAAAGCATCCTAGCCTACCAGATCTCAGAATATCATCTACAAACTACAATCACTGTTATTTATATACACAGCCAGAATGCTCCTTTTTAAAAAAATTACAATAACTTCTCTCATGAGATTTGGCCAAACTGCACTTGATACCTCTTCTTTTTTTGTTTTTTTGGGCAAAAAGAATCGCTCTTCTGAAGCACAAAAAATATTGATAAAAAAAATGAAGGGGCAATTTTTGCAATAAAATAGCAATAACTCTGAGATTGACCAAACCTTTGAAACATGAGGCACAAGGCGTAATTTAACCAAACCTGAGGAGAAATTAGTGCAATTTGCTAGTAAATTTATCACTTCATCAATGAGGCAGAAGACGTAGAATAAGATACTAAAGCAAGCCGTATAGCAAGCACAGTTTCGAAATTGTGATGGCAGGGACAAGCCGCCATTATTAGGCTTGAAGGTAACCTTTCTCTTCCAAATAAAAGACCACTTTTTCAGCCATCTCAATAGGGGACGAACACGGATCTCCATATTTTAGCACTATCTGATGAACAAAACACGCAAAGAATATCTTCACAACAAGGATATTTTTCATACCGACAAGGCATCGTCAAGGAGAAAATATTAAATATACTAGGTATCACCAATAAACTTTGATTCAGTGATTTTAAATTATCTTTGGAATTGAATGATCGAACTGACGTCCCAGTTTGAGCTCAACTATCTCCAAGCAAGAAAAAATATACTAAAACTTTTCAAGAAAGAGATTCACTAGAGATAGCACAGGGATTTGTTTAAGCTGTAGGGTACCACAGGGCTCACTTTTCTTTTCTCTCTTTGTAATGTCTATTGTAAGTATTATAAGTTTATTAAAAGATAATCTCGCAACAATAGCCTAATTGACCTTCTAATTTCCTTAGAAGCGCTGTATGCCTCTTGGGAAGTGCTTTGAGTAGGATTTAGTACCAAAATAGTTTTTTGGTGTTGATATGATCAAAAGCTGCTTTATAAAGCTAGGCTAATCCACGGGAACTTTTTCTCTTTTAATGAATATATCGTTTGTGTATACATGCATGTCCCATAAGTCCATCAACGATGTTGTGTAGTTGAAACTGCATACATACCTCGGAATTCAAAGGGACCTCATAAGGATCATCAATCCCTGTAAAGCCTGAATATTTTTGTATCAGTATTAGTGCGAGAATGCTAAACACAAAAGCAGCAGAAGCAAATGCCTCTAGACTAAAAATTGCCAGAAACATTGAAAAGTTAATATCGTGGAAAGACTGGTTTGAGCATCAATTTGTACAAGCCATATTCACATCAAGGAAATACTAGACTAGCATTGTCAGATTACCTTTAATCTTTCCAGCACGTGCAAGCTTATAAAGGCCCTTAGGATCTCTTTCTTCGCATATTTGTAGAGGCACATTCATGAAGACCTGTCATATCTATGTTACGCAAGTAATTTAACAAATCATAGGCCAATTTTCTTTGAATTCATAAAGCATATCAAAATTAACAAGTAGTGACCTCGATAAAGTCTCCATCTGGCAAAAGTGCTCGGCAGGCATCCCGATCTATTTTGAAGGGAGAAATCAAGCTTGCAATGCAAATGACTCCCGCATCAGCAAACAGCTTTGCTACCTCACCTTGATGGAATAAGAAATCTTTCTTTAAGCCCATAAATCATGGAAACACACATGCACACATTACAGTCACTATTCATATGTGCAGTCACAAACTCGACAATCAGGCAACTTTCCAATTGTTATAAGTACAAAGTGATTCTGTGGCATGCCCACAAGAAACTAAACATTAAGTAGATGTGGCTCACCAACTCTCCTAATATTCTCTGCACGATCTTCAGCCTTAAAACTAAGGTCCTTATTCAAGCCATGCCTAAGATTATCCCCATCAAGAACGTAAGATAACTTCCCCCTCTGATGCAAAATTTGATTTAGAGCACAAGCCACAGTGCTCTTCCCTGTCAATTTTGAAACAAATAAAGGTCAGAGCCCAGAAAGAACATAACTTGGAGACTGGATTGCATTGAAATATATGTTGGCATTGGCATACTTAAGAAGTAAATATATCATAATCAATCAGAAAAAAATTGTACACTGGACAGTACAAATCAATAACTGTATAATCCTTCGCATTGCTGAGCTCGCTAACTATTCCTTGTTCCTTTCTTTCAGCCAGAAAACTTCCCTCTTACCTTCAGCAACACAATGCCAATGAATACAGCATAACAAAACAATTTATACAAACATCGAAAGAAATCATAAAATAAAGGATGCAGATGAGAGGGAGAAATCTTTAAAGATCTGATGGATGATAAATTGCCTGCCAATAACACCACCTAAAATGTTGCAACACCACTTTGCATAACGAGGCTAAAGAAAACTAAATATGATTGGCCTAAATTATTGTTTTCGTCTTTAAAGCATGACTATCTCAATTTGGTCCTCCAGAGTGTATATCTATCAATTTAGTTCTGCAATGACTTTCCCAAATCCTTTTTGTCCTTTTGAAACATAAAATTGAGAAGTCAGTCAGCATGATTTTTACAAATGGAGGAACAAATTTGATTGGGGAAAACACTATTGCAGGACTAAGTTGACAAGGTTATGTATGAAGGGCCAAAAGATGTTGGCACTTGTTTAGTGATCTTTTTGGACAAAAACAATAACATGCACTCTCAACAGGGCAACAAAGAACACTAGTCAAGTTTGTCCGGCAGAATGAGGCTGACTTGGAATTATTTCAAACGAAAGTGAAATAGAAGCAAGAAATTAAAAATAACAGAATCAACAGACTACTGACCAGAACCACTGAGACCTGTGATCCATATTACACATCCCTTTTGATCAAGCAGCTTCTGTCTATCAACTTTTTCAACTGCGCATTTATGCCAGAGAATATTCGTTGAGTTTGCAAGGGTAGATAATTGCCCGAAATGTCTCCCTGATATTGAAAAACAGATTAGAAAGGTACAGATAGTGAAGTTGAACAGTCAACATCACTTCTACATGTCCTCGTTAGTCAACATATGCCAGAATCCTTAGGGCATGACTTTGTCAAGTCAAAACAAAAATATACAAAAGTCAGTTCCTCGACTGGTTTCCTTTTGACATTCCACTCAAACCCGCAACCCAATGTTTTGGGCAAAGTCTTGCCAAATTAACCAAAAATTTCCCGCATGGCTGAACAAGAAACAAATGAAAGAATAAACACCTTTTAACATCTTTAAGCCACCACGCATGCATCCGCCACCACAAGTCAATTCTCCAATATATATGTATATAATAATAGCAACAATACAAACTCCCCATAAAAAATCAAAGTCAAATTGAAAAATTACCCTTCTTCCCGGCATTCCCATTGCTCATAATTTCGTTACATCCGCCGGATTCTTGTCATCACCGTGACACTCATCCTATTAAAACTCGCGCTCTTCGACCCGTCTACGGCCTTCATTTGCAACGAGTCCCTCGATCTGAACATGACCAAAGAATCGGCATTTTTCAAGCCTAAAAACCCTAGCTTCGTCGGCGGCGGCGACGGTTCGAAGCGGAGCGCCAGTCCCGGGGAACAACTTCTCAGGTACGGTCTTCCCACAGTCGCCATCCCCATCATGTCCAAGTTTGAATAAGACCGTGGAAAGAGGCTGCAAAAATACCTAACAGGGAAATGAAAAGGCTGCGAAATTTATATAAAAAGGAAGAGGAGGAGAAAATTTTGCGGATCCATGGAAATATAGAATATTGGAAAGAGAACGAAAGGCTGTGAGAGAATTAGAAGAGTTGGTGAAGGTATTCGGTGAAGCCTTTTCGAAGAACAGCGAAAAAGATGGGATAATTATGCAATGAGGTAGCCAAGACAAAGTGAGGTGGTTTGGGTTGCGATGGGACAGCCCGAAAGCGACGTCGTTGCTTGTGGATCATGAGGGTACGGACTGCAAACGCAAGCAAATGTTTTCCTGGGAAAATCTTAAGTGGGGACGAGGACGACGATGGGATCAAAAGAATATGAATATCCAGTAGATGCGTATCATATATCCCGTCGGAATTTTGGCTCAGGAGAAACGCAATAATTGCACGTGTGTGGTTTACCCGCTAAGTTAAGAACTCAGACGGCAAAATTAACCAGGCGGCGGAATTAATTAGAGAGTATCTGCCCGCGTTTTTTTCCTGCCAACTACCCGCGTCTTGCACTATAATGACGCCAAACACCGATCATAGAGATTTCTTGAGTTTTATTTATTTACTAAAATATATGTTTTATCCTTCAAATTTATATTAAATTTTAATTTAATTTTTTAAATTTAAAAAGTACGTCTAATTTTTTTAATCTTAACCCTGTTAGTCTTATTCCACAACAAAATACCCAGAAATTTAATTAAAGGTAATTCTGTAATTAAATATTGACAAAACATTCTTTAAATTATTTTTAATATAATTATTTTTATAAATGCCTAATTTTTTAATGTTTTAGTATTTTTAATATTTTATTATATATCTAAATTATTTAAATATTTGAATTTTAAAATGTAAAAATAATTATACGAAAGACTAATATTTAGGCTATGATTTGCTAGTCTTTAATTATAAAATTACCATCTAAATACTCATATTTTTTTTTGTTAAATGAGTCTGACAGTATTAATACTAGAGTACTGAAAATATGCCGGCAAAAAAAAAACAGAAATATACCTTATAAATTTAAATAACTAAGCCAAAATCTGGGATAAGTTTAGACTTACTCCAGCCTTTATTTTTTATTTTTAAAATTTCCTTTGATTAAATAATCTTTCACGAATTAAAACAATGAAAACAAAAATTAAAGTATAAAAAAATTTTCTGACACTTCCTTAATATTTTCCGAATTCGGAGTAGATATGCTGTCGAAATCGAATCAATGTAGATTGGGCAAATCTTTCCTCTTTCTTTCATTTTAAAATCACCATTAAATAAATAATTAACACAGACAAACAAAAGTATTATATTGGTTATTAATATAAGATTTTATTTAGTTTTTATTTATTCTAAATATAAGACCTCAATCTATTTTATTTTTTATACTTATGTATTTTTTAATGTAGTTTTTCTAATAATGTCATTCAACCAGTACGTTTAATTAATAAGAATATTTTAAAAAAAACAACATCTATTTATGACAAATAACTAACTTAACTTATTTTCTGAATCTTCTCAAATTAGTTAATTAGTTTTTATATTTAAAATTGAAGGAAGTATTAAAAAATAGACAATCCTTACTGGTCAGGAAATCATTCTTCAAACCGAGGAGTGGAAATTTTATCAAATCTTTTGAGGACTATTAAAAATTTAAAAAAATAAAAAATACTTAGATGAAATTACTTATATCTATTATTATATCAAGTTTTTAAATTACACATAACCACATATTCTGTTATGAAATATTAACACTTAATATAAAATATATGACTATTTGTGATTGGAATATGACTTAATTATTGTTAAAAAAAACATTATCAGTTGAATTTTTGAAGACTTGCTAGAGTCAATCGCGAAAAAAATATCAGACTTGAATTTAGCAATAAAAATTATTGTCGTAAGTTGGGCTGAAGAATTTTTCCTTGGGAAAGTGACATAAAAGAGGTTAAAAATTGTAATATTTTAATTTAAGCATCTAAAAAGTTAAAATTTTAAAGAAAAAAACAATGCCACATATGATTTTTATAAATATAGTCAAATGACTAAAATATTTTTGTGTTATTTTAAAAAAAAAAAGATATCAAACATGTCATTGCCATATATTTTTTATTCAACATTTGTCATTATTAGTTCACAACTTAGTAATAAATAACTTGTCATTGTTAGTATATTTTTTGTCATTTGTTCTTTAACGTTTGTCATTGCTAATTCACTGTTTGTTAATAAATTTTTTGGATACAAAAGCATTTTTGTTATTTAACTACATTTACAAAATACTCCCAGATTATGTACCACTTTCTTTCCTAAATTTATTAGGTGTTTGAATTAGAATATTACAATTTCTAACTTTTTTTTATGTCTTTTTTTTTTCTTGCACACTCCACACGTGCAAGAGATCAACAAGACGATCCATTTTGTCAGGAGAAACTAGAGGTGGCCATCCAATCCTTTATTAATTTCTCCCATTTGAAGCCCAAACATTAGTCATCTGGTTAACCATCCACTGGCGTATTTTCTTAATATAAAAATTAGTTTTATATTTAATTTAATTTTAGATATAAAACTTTAATTTATTTTGTCTTTTATATTTATTTATTTTTTTAAGATAATATTTATAATAGTTGCATATATTAAATATTTTATTAAATAGTAATTTTAATTAATATACATAATTAATAAAGATATTTTAAGAAGACAACACCTCTTAGCGTTAAAAAACAGGAGGTAGTATATAATTATGTAAAATATAAGCATGAAAAAATAATTATGTAAAAAATCAATAGCTTAAATATTCCAAAATATTTGATATTCCCAGTCTATATGCTATCCGAGTGGTCTAATTTTAGTTAAACTTATAACTTCTATTACAAGTATCCAACTCCTTTAGAGGATAAAGACCCTGTGTTGTCGGTGCGCACACATGGGCTTTTTTAAAAAAATAGTTTTTTAACTAGAGAGGGCCAGAGGTTAATGAAAAACAAAGGGGAAATCACAAATAAAGACCCTCAAATTAGCAAAATCACTCTATGGTCACCTGAATATGCCAACTTACCATGAGGGACCCGGTCTCAAATTGTAATTATGAAATCATGGCCAAATTACCAAAATACCCCTCTTTAATTTTTTTTTTTAAAAAGAAAGCCACTGCCTCACCGGAATCCGGCCACCGGCCGCCGAAGCTCCGGCGCCGGCGGCCTTCCTTTGTTTTTTTTTTTTTTTGCAACTGTTTTTTTTTAAATCGTGGGGGAAGTGAGGTTGGGGGATTTGATCCCCCAACCTAATACTTCCCAAAATAAGGAATGACCATTGAGCGAACAAATTTTTGTTAACATTATGATGCAAAAAAAAATATAAGTTAACTCATTTACTCTTGTTCCAGGTGATAACAACAATACATTTGGAAATAGCAAGTTCTGATTGTAAAATAACACGTCTGGAATAAAAATTTAACAATATGTTTTTTTTATAACAATAAATTTTGTTGCAGGCAATAACAACAATACATTTAAAAATAACAAGTTCTGATTATAAAATAACAAGTTTGGGATTAAAATTTAACAACACATTTTTTTTTATAACAACACACTTTGTTTCAAGTGATAACAACAATACATTTAAAAATAACAAGTTCTGATTATAAGATAATAAGTCTGGGATTAAAATTTAACAACATGTTTTTTTTATAACAACACACTTTGTTTCAGGTGATAACAACAATACATTAGGAAATAACAAGTTTTGATTATAAAATAACAAGTCTGGAATTAAAATTCAACAGCACCTTCTTTTTTATAACAATTAATTATTTTATACTTTTGGAAAATAAATTATTTATAACTTATAAAAAGTACTTGTAATCTATTTAATTTGCTAAAAAAATAATTTTTATCTCCAATTTATAATCAGAACTTGAAGTATAATTTTTTATAGATTAAAAATACTTTTTTATTGTTCAAATTTATAAATAAAATTTAGGGAAAATGGCAACACACTTTTTTAATTTTTTTAAAAAAATTTTAATCTATATATCTATACAACTTATTATAAATCAAACTACTTCTTATAAATTATAAATAGTACAATTTATTGTGGATTAAAAATACTTTTTGACTACTTAAATTTATAAATAAAATTTATCTCTAATTTATAATTAAAAATACTATTTTATTCTTTAAATATAAAAACTATTTTTAATATTTAAAGAATGAAATAATATAAAATTTATACTATGATTAATAGATTAAAAATGCCTTATTATAAATACTTTATAATTTATAAGAAGTAGTTTGATTTATAATGAGTTGTATAGATATACAGATTAAAAAGTATTTTTTAGAGAAATAAATATATTAAAAATATTTTTTATAAGTTATAAATAATTTATTTTTTAAAAGTATAAAATAATTAATTGTTATAAAAAAACGTGTTGTTAAATTTTAATCCCAGACTTATTATCTTATAATCAGAACTTGTTATTTTTAAATGTATTGTTGTTATCACTTGAAACAAAGTGTATTGTTATAAAAAAAAACGTGTTGTTAAATTTTAATCCCAAACTTGTTATTTTATAATCAGAACTTGTTATTTTTAAATGTATTGTTGTTATTACCTGCAACAAAATTTATTGTTATAAAAAAACATATTGTTAAATTTTTATTCTAGACGTGTTATTTTACAATCAGAACTTGTTATTTCCAAATGTATTGTTGTTATCACCTGGAACAAGAGTAAATGAGTTAACTTATTTTTTTTGTTTGCATCATAATGTTAACAAAAATTTGTTGGCTCAATGGTCATTCCTTATTTTGGGAAGCATTAGGTTGGGGGATCAAATCCCCCCAACCTCACTTCCCCCGCCATTTAAAAAAAACAGTTGCAAAAAAAAAAAAAAACAAAGGAAGGCCGCCGGAGCTCCGGCGCCGGTGGCCGGATTCCGGTGAGGCAGTGGCTTTCTTTTAAAAAAAAAAATTAAAGAGGGGTATTTTGGTAATTTGGCCATGATTTCATAATTACAATTTGAGAGACCGGGTCCCTCATGGTAATTTGGCATATTTAGGTGACCATAGAGTGATTTTGCTAATTCAAGGGTCTTTATTTGTGATTTCCCCAAAAACAAAAAGGAAACCGCAGGGGGATCGCATCTCTGACTCTCGCAAAGCAATGTTTTTTTTTTTTGAGTGCAACGAGAAGATATTATTGAACAAAACACTCAAGGATACAACTTAAAAAGCAAGAAAAACAGGAAAAACAAGAAAACAACAACAGCAAAAAAGTCTAAAACTTCACAAGGTGACTAGAGTCTTAAGTCGTACATTGGTCTTGGCTGTGTGATCGCTCAACGAAAGAACTTCATTGACTAGCCTATGTGCTGGCTTATCTTCCTCACAAAACAATCTTCTGTTTCTTGCTTCCCAGAGCTTCCAACAAAGCAGCCCAAACGTGATGCACCAATTCGAGTCTGAGTTGACGGGTTTTAGGTGGCCTTCCATCCAGTGGTTAAAAGGCTCTCCAAAGAATTGGGGGTGGAACTGAGGGGGAACTATAAGCTTCCAACTATCTTGGGCTAGCGGGCACCGTCTTAAAACGTGGTCTAGATCTTCTATTTCATTTTTGCAGACTTCACAAGCTGGATTAAGGGTCATATGGCGCCGAAGCCGCTCTTCGTTAGTGAGTAATCTGTTGTTCAAGGCAAGCCAAAGGAAAGTTCTTACACGTTGCGCCCCGGGCCATTTCCAAGCTAATCTCCAGCGTGAGTCCTTTTCGTTCCAATCTTGTTCAGCAAGAAGTCTATACGCGGATTGGACCGTAAATCTCCCATGGCCTGTTAAATGCCATATGCTCTTGTCAGTATCTCTACTGTCAGACGGCGGCTCAATTCCAGCTATTTGCACTAAGGATTCCTCTGGTAATATTTTGTCAAAAAGATTCCAGTTCCAGTCACCACTCTCTGTTACAAAAGCTCTCACTGTCTTCTGAAGTTCACCCTCCTCGACAGGAGCGGTCGTTAGATTCTTAAGTGGACCCAAGTCACCCACCCAATAGTCAGACCAGAAGCGGACCTTGGTTGGGCTACGATGGAGGCAAAATGGACTTTCAAGTCCAAGACAGTTTAGGCTGGAAGCCCAAGGCTTAGCATTAGCGATGTCTTTTTTTTTTTTTTTAACTAAAACATAGATATCTTCCTATTGGAGACAATCCTATTCGAGACATTATCAGACATTAAATGTGAACACCTCTTCTAGCAAAAATTCAAACTTTAGTCTACTACATTATGGGAGGCTAGCTCCTTCTGTTAGACCTAATCCTAGTGATTGCATTAGCGATGTCATAACTATGCAAATGCAATTGCTACTTGCTTCTTTCCCACCCAAAAAAAAAAAAGAAAAATGGCAAACTTCTTTCGCACACTTTGGCGCTCAACTCTCGTTCCCCATTCTCTCTCACCCGCAGGCTTTTTCTTCGCCTTGAGCAGTAAGCGTTTGTAAGCAGAGGGCGATGGAGGGAAGCGAGACGTCCGGAGACACTGCTCAGCCGTGGCAATCCTACCACACCGTTTACACTAATGCCAAAGCAGGTTCATGCGCCCTTCCTCTCTCTCTCTCTCTCTGTTTTTTTTTTCCGGTGTTTGATTTTAGAAATTATGCTCACTTGTTATCTTCACACGTTTAAGTTTATGAAGCCTATTCTATATATGAGAAGCGAAAATTGAAGTACGGTTGAATTATGGGTATACGAGGGCCTTCTGCGAACCAGCTTGCAGGCGCATAGGCATTTCAAGGGGAAAAAGAAAAGGAAAGGAAGGAGCGAAAAAGAACAGTTCGTTTCTCTTTTCCTGCTCCACAGAAACACGAAAGGGAGGCTGATGTAAGGTCATCCCGGCCTTCCTCAAAGCGCCGCCTTAGTTTTCATCAAAAAATGATATCTTGTGGTCAAATTATAATAACTAACTGAAATTCGATTACAATATTTTGATCCCATGCACGATTTACGTGTAACTAATTTGATTTCCGTCTGTCTGAGACGAAGATGAGTTATACGTTTTTAGGTGTCCTTTCGTTTTCTAGTGACTTACTTCGCGTGGTGTACGTTGCGATCAAAACTGGGTTGAGTTCATATTTGTTACAGAATATGAATTGTCTGTTGCTATTCCCGTTTTAATTGTACATTCTCTTACAAGTAGTACCTGTGGATATTAAGGAATGGAAGGAGTTGACAAGGAGAAAGTACAAAGGATAGTTTATGAAATGAGCAAAGGTTCAAAATATTTTGAGAATGAAGAGCGCAAGGAGGCTTTTATCAGGCAGAAAATAGAGAACCTACAGGCTCAGTGCGCGAAGCTTACAGAAGCTGACATATCTAATTATCAGAAGGTATCATTAACATTTGCTTCTAAACGTTGTGTATAGGTGTAGCTGTTTACCGATTAAATCGTTTCGTGTTGTTATGATTTCAATAGTGAGATGAGTGAATGTTTATTCTTTTCTTGCAGTTTACATGCAACTAATCTCTTTTGTAGCTGTACCTTGTGGATTTTATTATGCTCTAGACACAAGCTTAACTTATTAGTTGTTAATATCAATTACTGCTCTACTTCAAGTTGGACAGGTTGCTGAAACTATTGCCTTGGTTTATTATCTTACTTTATCCATGGACAGGTGGCAGAGAAAAGAATGCTTGAGCTAGAAGCTACACGTGACCTGTCAAGGTGTTGGTTACATGTAGATATGGATGCTTTCTATGCAGCGGTTGAGACTTTAAGTAACCCTACATTAAAGGGAAAACCAATGGCTGTTGGTAGCATTTCTATGATATCCACAGCCAACTATGAGGTTTCATTTATGTCAGCACATTATGAGCTTGTTGTTTCTAGATTTTGACATTATCTGATATATGAAACACCGACCTTCTTCAACTTTATTTGTCTAAATATGTTTTGATATCCTACATAGGCCCGGAAATTTGGTGTTCGTGCTGCAATGCCTGGATTTATTGCGCGAAAATTGTGTCCAGAGCTAATTTTTGTTCCAACAGATTTCAAAAAGTATACATATTACAGTGATTTGGCCAGAAAAGGTAATTCTTTTATTTCCAGGATCTTTTCTGTTGTGCTGCTTTTGCGTTAAAGAGATTATTGATGATTGCTTAATAATTTTGTTTGTTATTGTTAGTATTCCAGAGATATGATCCTAATTTCACGGCTACCAGTCTGGATGAAGCATATCTTGATGTAACTGAAGTTTGCAAAGAAAGGAGTGTCACAAGTAAAGAAGTTGGTATCTCTGATTTATTTGCTGCATTAACTGGCCTTTACAAATGTAGTAACCCTCCTGTTTTCTTTTATTTTTTTTTCATAGATTGCCAAAGAACTCAGAGCCTGTGTTTATGAAGAAACTGGTCTCACTTGTAGTGCTGGAGTGGCACCAAACCGCTTACTTGCAAAGGTTCTGCTGTCTCTTTTTCACATTGAGTGGAGAGAAATGTTTTAGGGATTAAACCGTTATATTGCTCCAAATTAATTTTATTACTCCTAACATGAAGGCTTGTATGTTTAATCTTTTAGAACTAGATGCATCACTAATAATTTTATTAGGTCTCCTTATTCTGTAAAGATTAGCAAGTAAATGGCATATAGTGATCATTTGATCACGCAATACCCACTTGAAATTGGAATCTTACTTTCGTTTGTCTTACTGTTTAGGTTTGCTCAGATATAAACAAGCCAAATGGGCAGTTTGTTTTACCAAATGACCGAATGGCTGTTGTAACATTTATATCCTCTCTTCCTATCCGTAAGGTGTGTTTATTTTTTATTTCGCCCATGATTCTAGTTGACTGAGACAAAATGATTAGGTCTGTACCTAGTTGTGGCACTGTAGTTTTATATACATCTGATATCTTTGGCAAAGATGTATTTTTTTCAATTAACAATCACAATGCTTAACACTTTGAACAGATTGGGGGCATTGGTAAAGTTACCGAAAATATTTTGAGGGGTGTTTTGGGAATTAGCACATGTGAGCAGCTGCTGCAGAAGGGTGGCTACATCTGTGCCCTTTTCTCTCAGTCAACTTCAGGTTAGCAGTATGTTCAACTCTTGCTGTTGTCATGATTATCATGCAAAACCTAGCGGGCTGGTGCCCTTGTTATCTATTTCATTCGTCTGCTGGACAGTTTTGGTGCAGTGTGGATGGATATTAATGTATGATGATATAATTGCAAGTTGAAATTTGGAGTTTAGTATTTAATATAATTTTGGGAATTTCAGGTCTAGTTGTCAGGGTATTTAGATATGTCATCTTTAGTAGAATTGGTTCTGTTCAAAGTTAGGAATTCTTTAATTTTTACTGTAAACCTTAGGTTGTTTGATATAGTGGAACTTAAGTTGTTTGAGTTGCCTATATAAAAGCATATTATTTATGTTAAGACCTCAACCTATCGCTTTTGAATTTGAGTAAAATTATTGGGCGTTCTTGGTTACTTTTTATTGGTTCTAGTTCCCTTCTATATTGCTTCCTATATTTATGTGGCCGTTCAACTGAGTTTTCTATTAGGTTCTTTAAGGCTGTCCCTAGATAAAAGTTATAAACATGATTTAGAACATTTCATTCCTTGTTCTTTATAAGGTGTAAGCCTGTCATGTCCGTAATTCAATCTTCTGGTTTCTACATCTTCTCAAAATTTACCCTTTATTTTGGCAACAGTGATTTATATGTTTCACCAAATGTTTCGTTTCAAATTCTGCTTTTGATCACTCTTTGTTAATGTGACACCATCTGACAATTGTCTGCAGACTTTTTCCTATCTGTGGGTTTAGGAATAGGGGCAACAAGTACCCCCCAAGCAAGGTTGCGGAAGAGCATCAGTAATGAAAGAACATTTTCAGCCACTGAAGATGAAGCACAGTTGTTTAGAAAATTAGGTATTAGTCTTGTCTTTTTGCTGTTCATAGTATCTTCAAAACTTTTCTATATTGCTTAATTTAAACTCATTATTTGTTCTGGTTTTTTACTTGGAATTCTGAGAATCACTAATTTCAGCTATTTTCTTTCTTCCTTTTTTTTGGGGGGGGGGGGGGTTGTGGTGCTTGTCTATGATTTGAAGAGTGTTTGAATTAGACAGTAATTTAGTCAACTGTATTATTTCAACATGTGGGTCACGAGACTTCATGCTTGCAGAGGAACTTTCCGAAATGCTGTCTGTGGACATGCAAAAAGAGGGCCTATGTGGGCGAACGTTGACTCTTAAACTGAAAACTGCATCGTTTGAGGTACGCTTGACGTTTAAATTCTGTTTTAACTAATGTATATTCCTAAGGAGCATTTTGTTTTGCTTGGTTTTGCAATTCCATTGGTGAAACCCTTAGTCACTTTTTGAAGAGCTATGTTCGTAACCCTGAGGATACTTTTCACTTGTTTTCTTTTTCATAATATGAGGTTTTGAAGCTTTCTTATTGAGAAATACTTAAGCATATATGAATATGATGTATCACATGACTCGATGACTACACGATGAGCCAATAAACGCTCATTAAAGTATTGACAAACCCACTTCGGTAAACTGCATTCTCAATTGCTTATTCTATTAGCAACATAATATATTACATGTGCCTAAGCATTTTTACCTTTTGTGATAGGTGTCACTGTCATAGTGCACAATATGATTCAGTGCTAATAATAACTGCACAATCTACAGGTTCGGACTAGGGCTGTGACTTTACAAAAGTACATCAGCTCGAGGGATGATATCCTGAAACATGCTGTAAAGCTGCTAAAAGCTGAACTTCCTATTTCCTTAAGATTGATAGGTGGGTTTTATGTTAAGATGGTCCTAAGGCCAAAAGAAAAGGGATTCTTGCAGTTTATACCATGAGAAAATTCAGGTGTGTTTTGAGCTTGACCAAGGCTTTTTTCTGTCAGGCCTGCGGGTGTCTCATTTCAGTGAAGACAAGTGTGGTTCTCCATCTGACCCTACACAGAAGCCCATAACTAATTTCATTGCTTCCAGGGATCCTAAGAAGAGTTGCAGTTTATTGCTTCCAGATGTTACGGACAATGACCCTGTAAGTGATACAGAAACCAATATTTAAAAAAAAAAAAAAAAAGTGATGCAGAAGCCGGTATTTACATTGACAGGGGCCGACCTGTATTCATGAATGCAGATATTTTGATGGTAGTCATTCATTATAAGAGGATAACCACAGTTGCATCATGAGGAAAAATAATGATGCAGACAAGTAATGTCACACACACACACACACACATTTTATTTGGCTACATAATGTGGATGTTTAATTTCGGGAAAATGTTGCTTGATTGATTTGACTACTTGTAGGTGATACCTCTCTTTGTGCTCCACTGGTACTCATACTCTGGCTTTTTGTTTAGGTGGAAACACCGGTCGATGATGCTTCAAGTTCTGACTACAATGAAGTTTCGAAAGTGCTGGGATCTGATCTTTGCTCTCTTGGAGACCAGTCTGGGAGTAGCAGCCTTGACAATGTAACTTGCATGCCTAATCTTTCGGAGGATGAGCAACTTAATTCTTGCCAGGACGAGACATTATTGTGGTTCAATGACTACAGATGTTCAATCTGTGGAATAGAACTGCCTCCAAGTTTTGTTGAGGAAAGACAAGAGCACTCTGATTTTCATCTTGCTGAAAAGCTACAAAAGGAAGAATCTGGCATTCAACCAAGGACCGCTACGTTGAGTCAAAGGTATATATTATTTTGCCCCTGTTAAAGCATTTTATAAGCTTCTATAACAGCACGTAGGCAGTTGAGATGAACAATTCTGTGCCCATTTCATTTGTTCCCTGAACGTACAAGTTAATGCTGGTAATCATGTCCTTTCAGTCAGATTCGGAAGGGAAAAAATATCACAACACAGAGTAAATCCAAGAAACAGAAGTTGTCTCGGAAAGAAGGTAGATACGTGCCGATTGATTATTTTTTTGTTAAAAACGGTCAAAGCCTGTAAATTATACTACATTATTCTTTATATCTATATACTTCTGTACAGCATAACTCTACAGGGGTGGATATTTGTATCATGTGTATTCTTCCTTGTAATGAAATGTGTATAATATTCTATTTATAATCTGCATAATAGGCTGAACCCTGATAAGAAATAAAATTCCCTTTCCCGGCATTGTTTGAGTGGGTTTTGTCTTTGCTTAATTTTGTTCTTGCTGAGGCCCACCACATATGCTTCATTGTAGGAATCCATTTTGTATATTTCTTATTTAAGCGCAATCCAATTATGATTTATATTTTTGTGGAAGTTGTTTTGTTTTCTAAATAAAAGAATAGAAATATCAATCGTTAAAATAAAATTAAACCATTCAAATTATTTGTTTGGAATTTCGTTTGAATGTTTTACGCTTGGTCGATGACTCAACATCAGCCCCTCGAACTTCATGACGGAGAAAGATCATCAGGTAAAAGGATCAAAATTTCTTAAAACTGGACGGGTAATTGATTCACAATTCTATATTCAAACAAACATGATGTTTGTGACACAGTTATTTTCTGCTAATTAAAATTAGGCGAGAATTTGAGGAGGTAAAAAAAAAAAAGCTGCGAATTTTATCTTTTGTCTTTAAATTATTATTATTTTTAATTGTGGTGACGTGGCTGGCCTCTATCCAAGTGTGAGGAAATATAAACAGGTCCAAAACTTCGAAACATGTTGAGTTCATAAACATGTCCGTACCCTCCTTAATTCCTCCTTGCAAATTCCATTTTCAAAATCGCCGGTTGCAACTCAGAATCGCCGCAAGCACCCGCCTCTCGCACCCGCCTTCTTCAAATGTCAAGCTCAGAGACAATTCAACTTTGCCGTCCATGTCTGACATTCTCGAAGCTTCCAGAGCCCAGAAGCTGGACCTTCAGCTCCGAACGGTGGGGCCCTTTTTCAGAATCACGGCCAAGAGCTTGGAGAGCCAGAACGAGGTGGGAAGGGCTGAGGGGATAATTAGGGTGTGGCTAGGAGGCAGAATTCTTCACTTGGACTCCATGAAGCTCCAACGAGAAACGATCGGGATGGAGAAATCCATCTTCGGGATAGGATTGTTCATCGGAGCTTTGGCCATTCGATATGGCTATGATTGCGGCTGCAAAAAAGCTGAGTTGCTCGCCATTAATGATTCTGATCTTTACCATTCCAAGGTTCTCTTCTCACCCTCCCTTATCTCTTCCATATCGTCGCTCTTTTGCTTATTTGATGAATATGTTTGAGGATTTTGTAATCTTTCCATCTGTTGAAACACACCAACTTACTTCCATCAAAATCATGTAGTTTCCAACAGAGAACCAAACACGCACCAAGTATGAGACATTAATTTATACAGTAGGCTTTGATGATGGATAAGAAAATTGTGTAGTATGATGGTTGTTTTAATTAGAAATGGTTTCAGCTGGTTAGGTTCTACAGCAGAATCGGATTCAAGGCCGTGCATGAAGTGAGTGGATCATCAGTTGGGGACTTAGGGCACATGTTAATGTGGGGAGGAATAGGCACCCGCATGGATGCCAATATTGAAGACCTTATGATTAAATGGTGCTCCAGATTCACACCTAAGACCTGATGATTCTTATCCCTTCTGTCTCACTGTGCATGCAAAGTTTAGTTTATTTTTGGTTTAGACACCAAATTAATTAAGAGAATTATGAATAGCGTGTCTTTTTACATTTTTATATATGTATACTTAGATTAATTACATCCTCTTGTATAAAATAAGGTTTGTAGAGCAACTCCCCATCATATTACCCTATGTTTTTATTTATTTTCTTATTTATGATGGTTTTTTTTTTTTTCATGTAGTTAACAGGCTAGTTCAGTAGTTTGTTAATTTCGTTATTTTTCTCTGTTTGAAATTATTCATGTTTCATTGAAGATTAGCCCGAGAGACTAGGTGAAATGAGACACATTTAAGAAATGTTCCTTTCATTTCGTGCGCAGCAATGTAGGTGAAGTGAAAAAGTGTAATCCATATGATTGTCGTTCCTTATAATGCAAGTAATATTTTCATTCTCTTTTTTTCCAAGAAATTATTGACATAATACACAGTCCACCTTGTATGTATCCGTAATTGTGCTGCACGAAAAAATTGTGTTGAGAAGATTTTGAAGCTTTGCCGATTTATTTGAGTGAAGCATTCTGGGCGAGGTGTGGTTATTGCGCAACCATGCATAGACAAGCTTAAATTTGTTTGAAATAACTTATGAGTAGTTTTTTAATTATAATTTACGAAATATGAGTTAAATAGATAAAAATAGTTTTATTTCGATTTACGTAAAATATGTTTATAAGTGATTTTAAATAATGTGATTACTAGTGCTAAAACATTAAAAAAAAAAAAAGAAGCAGAAAGAACTGCTTAAGCAATTAAAAAATAAGTTAAGTTAGTTATTTGTAATAAATAGGTATTGTTTTTTTTTTCAAAATATCCTTACTAATTAAATGTATTAGGTAGAATTATTATTATTAGAAGGACTATTTAAAAAAATATATATAAATATGAGTGAAAAGTGGATTAAAACTTTATAACTAGGATGAAGCGGAGGTAGTATTTATTTTGCACGGACTGTATTGCAATTCTCAGGGAAACCGCATCCTATTATTAGCTTTGCCTATATTAATTCAAATGTCAATCCCAGTCAATTTATTGCAGGGGCAAGAGTCTCGTAAATAAATGAATTGAGTTGGAATTTTCCTTTCGCCAACGAATTGAGTTGGGAATTACACCAATCGCGCAATTAATTTGGTTCGGCCGTCGGCCCCATCCATCTTATTACTATTAGTTTCTAAATTTTAAGATGTAATAAAAATATTATTATTCGTTGGCAAAAAATAAAAATATTATTATTCTCCCAGATACGGTAAATGCTTTCATTAGTATCATTACCCATCTCCCCCCCCAAAAAAAAAAGATATGCTAAATGCTTTGCATACACTGAAGAATTTTAAAAAAAAATTAGTTAAAGTAGCTGGCACAAAAAGGTTAAATGTGAAAAGAAATTAGTTAAAACTGGTTAAATAAAATTAATTTGGGAGAATCCAAAAAACAAAAGCTTAAAATTATTAAGTCCTAAATGAGAAATTCATAAAAAAATGTATTGTTATTTATAACTCTATTGTTGTTAAAATCTATTAAAGTATTGGACTCAAACATCTTCTAAGCTTTAATAATTTTAAGTTTTTTTTTTTGGGTGAGATTTTCTCATAATTTTTTGGGGCCCGTTTGGTACATTACTATTTTATAAAAAATTTAGTAATATACAGATAATTATTTTCTTTAGAACAATACAAAAATAAATCAATAATCATGATCATATATAATAAAATAACTATATTTGTTTATGCGAGAATGACAGTTAGATCCCAAAATATCAATTTAATTACAGTTGGGATTTTGACAAAATTTTTCAAAAAAAATAATTATCAAATATGGATTATATAATGAGAGGAGGAGGAGAAAAAAGCCCAAGCTTCAGTCTCGTCTGTTTTAGCTGTGGATGCAGCGGAAGCCAATGTCTCGTCGAGAGGGTCGCGATTCTGCCCGACGCAGTTCTAGATTTGACCGAGAACCAAGGTGCTTGTTGCTTGCCTTTTCCGTCTAACAGTTCCATCTGAGCTTGGTCGATTTCGCGCCTGCTCCCCGCCAAAATTTGTTTTTGTATTTTTTTGTTCCTTCCGAAATAATATGTGAAATTCGGAGGAATACGACACCCCCGTTTTCGTATATTAAGTTTTTCCCCATATTATGGCTGTTTTTCGATGATTTGAAGGATATATCAATTTGTCCATTGAACCATTGACTAATACTTGGATTTCGAGCTCGGGAATTTATTCCTGCTAGCGAACCATTCGTGTGCGGTTCCAATGTGGCGATTTCAAGTTACAGTGTTTTACTCTTTTCTAGTTGAGACGCCTTGATTGCCATGGAATTGATTCTATCCGTAACGATGGTGAATATCTAGAAGGAAATTTCTTTTCATTGGCTTGCTACGACATGTGGTTCCTTGTGGCACCCTATATTACTAGCTTAAGCCAAGGAAAAAAAAAAAACATTTTCAATTTTGTAATGGCTTGTTTATTCTAAAACGCATTTGGATCTTTTTTACTCTTAACATGAATCTGAACTGTCGAAGGTGTTACGGGGTGCAGTTTTGTTTGAATACATTTGGTAGATTTCTATGTTTAATTTTTGATCCTATGGTCATGTAACTTATTTGGTTGGAGCTGCTTCTAGTCCGAAGAGGTTTAGAAGAGATGGATTACAAGAAAGAGAAAGAAGCAGAGTAACCAGCGGTGCTGATGTAGACAATGTAGATCACCATGGCAAGGATCACAAACGCCGCCGGCTGCATGATGTGGTACCCCATGAGGCCTCTTTAGCTCATGATTCTAAGAAAGAAAGTGAGGCTGAGAAAAAGGATTCAGACAAGAAACCAAATGAACATAATGAAGGGTCCAAACGTTTATCTGATCCTACTGATTTACCAAGATCTCGCTCTTATGTTCAGGTGTTGTAGGAGTTTTATGCAGAAGAATTGTTTTTGACTATTTCTATCCCTTGAAACTCTTCTCTTTGCTAGATGCTTTTGCAACTTTCTGCTTCTTTACATGTGTCTTAGAATTGGACAATTGGTTGCATCAGGAGTGCTTGTAGACCTATGAAATATGAACTAGCTTCTGGCCGCAGTCATTGTAGGCCCAATTGGTATACATAATGGAATGGAATAAAGAAACTCACTTTTAGATGAGAAATGTCTTCGTAACCCTGAATAAAAGAGAATAAAAACTTGTACAGTTATTGTTGAGTAATGATAATAGAGACGTAATATATGATGCATGTTTTGAACTTCTTGAAATGGAATCCTTTTCCATTTCTTTCAAGGTAACCAAACGAAGCCTTAGATTCTGCATATTGCTTCATATTAGTGAGCAACCCAAAAATCTAAAAATTGAAAAAAAAAAAAAAAAAAAAAAAAAAAAGGATAGCAGTTGCCTTCTTAGCTTTAAGATCCATGGTCTTCCATGTCCTTGAAGACGAGGGAAACATGTGAGGCTATGATCACTAGTGAAGCTATTATGTAACACCTTTTATCTTTTCCCAAGAAGTAGTTTACTTTATTGTCTAGGTATTATATTTCCTTGCATTGCACACAATCAGGTTGTCTATCTAATGGCTGATAATTAACGATTGTATCTATGTGCATTTGTATGTATTTTTCTTAATTGCTTGATTATTATTCAGTGCATGCAAACTATTTTTCTGGGGCCAAGTATCGGCATTCTTGTTCAGTTCCTTGCCTTCAAGTACTTCCATATATAACCATCTTAGGCTTGCCTCTGCATATTTATAACAGCACGATGAGCGAGGTAGTGCCAGGCAGGTTGGTCGAAGAGCGACTGGTGGTGAGTTTCCTTGTATCTTTTTTTATTGTTACCTTGTTTGTCATGTCACGAGTTAAAATGTGTGTCATTGTAAAATTGGCTCTACTTGCACAATCATCTTATTTCTTCCTGCCTGCAGTAAGATTTAACTATGCAATTTTAAATTCTAACACTCCATGCTAGAATTTGAGTGCCCACCAGCATGCTTATTGGAATAGATTATATTTTATTTTGGATGAAAACGATGTGTTCACTTTGACTCCCACCTTGTTTCTGATTTCTTTTCCCTCTGTCCGAAATGTCATGCATGCAATGTATAATATGAATTGGGGTGGCTAAAAATTCTGCATCTTTTTTCCCTTCCTGCATAGCAAACATATACCTCTGGAGTCTATGATGTGATAGTTTTTAGTACATGCTTCAGATTAGTTAAGCTATTATTAATTAAATGCTATGATATTATTTTCCTGTTAATGTTCATGCATAATATTGGAATGACAAATTTTGTCAGCAAAACCTTATTATTGAATCTTCTCTTGGGATAATTCCTTAGTGGTTTCTCAGACTCATGGTTCTGTGATGACCTTGTGGCTTTTCAGTTGTAATATGCGTTAGTTACTGTGGTATAAAACGTGGTTAGAAAACAAATTAAGGTTCCGAGAGCTAGATTACAGTATCTCCCTTTCGATTTACAGAAGTTGAGATCTGGTTTCATCTTAATTCCACTTTTTCCGTTCTTTCTACCAAGTTTGTAATATAAGTTACCTTCTTAATTTTGGCCATAAAAAAGTGACCTTCTTGTCTGTGACAATTAATACTGTGTGTATTTTTCCATACAAGAGCATGGATGGTGGAAGGACTCAAGAGATCACCATAATGAAAGGGCAGAGAAAGCTCATGGACGAAGTAGAGATCAAAGACATGAAAAATTAGGAGCTAAACCAGATGACAACACTTTACACAGAAAAGATGGCCCCTCTGAAAGGAAAGATGATCCTCTTCCAACTACTAAGAAAAGACCTGCATTCAGGGAGAAGAAGGTTCCAGCAGATCTAGGAGACGCCAATCCAGCTGCAACTGAGGCTGTAAAGTCAAGCCAAACATGTTACTCTCCAGAAAGGAATGAAAGGAGGGATGACAGAAGCAGCAACCTGCGCCATTTTGATAGAACTGAGAAGCAATATACAATAGAAAGTGCATCCAACAAGGTTGAAGCTAGGAGGGATGACTTCTCATTGAGAGGGAGGTACCGTGGTGGCAGCGGCAATTACAGGGGAAGGGATAGATTCAGTGTAGGACAAGGTTATCATCCTAGCAAGCCTCGAATTGAGAAGTGGAAGCATGATTTGTATCAAGAGATTGACAAGGATCCTATTCCAAAAAATGAGGATGACCAAATTGCAAAGCTGGAAGCACTCTTGGCTTCATAGGATCAGATTGCAGGCAACGTTTCTCGTGTTTTTTAACCTATGCTTCAGTTATCAGCACTTCAACTTTTGGCGTGTTCAGGACAGATTCCATGGATGCGCCACTTTTATGTAATGGGTTCAGGCTTTCTTTTCCGTAGATTTATACCTGCGTGGTTGTCATGACATGTGTAGCACT
The DNA here is from genome assembly GCF_004799145.2 of Neltuma alba. NCBI lineage: Eukaryota > Viridiplantae > Streptophyta > Magnoliopsida > Fabales > Fabaceae > Neltuma > Neltuma alba. Next base: position 132,531 of record NW_021636776.1, on the reverse strand, counting down.
TGATTTGAACTGGTGATTCTGTTCATTATATATCAAGCTATAAAAGACAGCAAAATTAACCACATTGTTAAGTGCCGGGACTTCTCGTTTCTTGAGGTTGATTGGATTCTTTAGCCCAGTGACTCGAGTGAGGAGAAGAAAATTGCAATGTTGCTCGAGTCCAATTAATGTAAGCCTGCATAGCCACACTGCTTAAGTGCTTGGTGAGAATAACGGAGGGATAGGTAAAAGCTACAAGAATGCAAAACCAATCCATCCCTTTGCTATTGATTGTGTACTACTCCATGAGATGAGAACGGAGCACCGTTTCTCACTTTTACCGTTACGTCAACCACATTTCAAAGTAGTGCAACGTTAGGTCCTCAGATGAAACTTGTTAGGAATTAGTCGGGTAAAAGAATTAATATGCTCCATCATTTGCAAATAGAATGACCGTCCTTGATCTGTCGTAAATGAACAACGCTAATCCCACAATCGTACTGAAAGGCTTCATCGGAGACGAACAAAAATTAGGTCGTCCAGCGTGCTTAATTTTCAAATGCCGAAGCCATTTTCATGTTTGTGCCCATTTGTGATTTGAAGCGGCGTATGTTGCATTAGTCCAGAAAATTTCAAGAACCAATGACCGTCTTTGATCAAACATCCCCATTGCACCTTCGTCCAATACTATTGTTTCTCCTAAGGCCTCACTGTATGTGATTTACTCTCTTCTACAGGTTTAAACTTGATAACAATAACCAAACCAGAGATATCAATTAAAAATTCAGCCATCAACAAAAACAAAGCTACATTAAGAATAAACCAACAATTTAGTCACAGAATCATTCTCCTATAACTACCCTAACCAACTTCTAATTTTCTTCTGTAACATATCATAAGGCCTATTTAGTGTTAATCCCAAAAAAAACCAATCGTTAGTGCTCCAAAAATAACAAGTTGGTTGCAGCACTCGATAAACTAACTGATGACAACTTTATATTTTCGAGAACAACCTTGTACACTCACTGTTTTTGGGGATTACCAATTGGAGGACCAAATTGTCATCAAATAACAAGATCTTCTATGTCAGTTAGGACACCTGCATTTCCAAGAGACTTCTTGTCCGGTTGATTAACCACCAGCTGCCCACAAGCACCACTGATGTCCTGACCCATCTGCTTTCGGACTGTTGTTCGAATACCATAGTTGCCCCTAAGAATTTTCTGAAACCTTGATACTTTCTCCTCATTACTAGTTCTGAACTGACTCAGGGTGCCGATAGGATTGAAAGGAATTAAGTTAACTACCTGCCTCAAAAGGACCAAGGTCATGAGGAAAAATGTTCGAGAATAATGCATCACGTATCTAGGAAGGAAAGCATGTACTGGGGGAAAAAAGGCTTTAGTAAATAGTGTTCGGAGATATTAAACTAGGTATCAATAAGACGTGCAGCAAATGCGCAAGACCTTATCACAAAACTACGGGAAACAGGTGCAATTATTCATACAAACAGCGGAGAACAACTCCCCAAAACCGTGAGGACTATCAAATTAGTTGTATATCCTTTATTTAGTGAAAAATGCCAATGGTGTTAACGAAACAATCAAAATCCAGACATTTCTCATATAGTTCAAAGTACAGTCTTGAGTTTTTACCACTTGAAATGTCTCAACCAGCTTCCCCAGTTGGTGGGCATGTTGCTCTTCATCATTCACCCCATCAAGCATTATGTACTCAATTAAGATTTTTTGCTGACTGTAATTAAGAATGAAATACTGTCATATTTTGCACTCATGAATGAAAACATATACAATCCTTGAGAATATGAGGTAACAAAGAGTCCAAATATGAAAGCGTATACTCACCTGTTCCTTTGATATTCTCGCAATGCATCCATGAGTTTTTCCAATGGGAAAGCACGGGCTGCAGGCATTATCTGGCAACGGATATCTTGGAGCGGTGCATGGAGTGAGATTGCCAAATTTAAACCAGGCAGGTCATTATGAAGTTTGTTAATAGCATGAATGATGCCGACCTGTTACAGATGGAAAGAAAAGGAAATGTTACAGCTATATATTTCACGCATTCAAGAGTTTCTGGTCAAGAAAATCATTTGTACACCGATTTAAAAAGTATTAATGAAACAAAATTCAATAGCGCCTTGGGTAGTTGAATGAGAAAACGGCTTACAATACTATAGGAAAAAAAAATGAAGATGCAGCAGAAGAGACTTGAATATAAATAACATTGTAACTCAATCAAAAATACATTCATAATATCCTTAGGCAGAGGGATCAATTTTTGTGATCCATGTAACTCAATGGAAAAGCTGTTTTCTTCAATCTAACATTTTTGGTAAAAGTTTTTGTTAGAACCATGCGAGATAAGCTATTTAGTATTTGTTCCATATAAAAAATATGATATTCCTTAAAATGCAGCCAAAAAGTCAACGGCAAGGACAGTGCCCCAACAAATTGTAACTTGTTGTTCAATTAGATTTGAAGAAAATGCAATCGGCGTGGTTCACTAAAAGGTACATAAAGCATTAGCTAAGAAGTGATTGTTAGGAAATAAACCTAGCAGGGTTCAATTCAACCCAAAGTCCAAGAAATATAGCACCAACATAATGGAACGAAAATAAAAATTTTGTTAATCTCGTTTCTATCAATGACAAATCCAGGGCCTGGGACGGAAAAGAAAGAAGAGAAACAATGGAAGTCTACAGAGCATATATATACCGTTGAGATAGTTATCCTTTTTGGTGACAATTGAAATGGCAATCCAGTCATGACACGAATAGATTCTACCAAGGCAGAATAGTTATTCAGAGGCTCTCCCATTCCCTGTAAAATAATATATTATTAGACTGCAAACTAGACATTAACTGCCAATGCAGTGAAGCTTGTATGCATTAGGCATATATAATAATGCTGCAGAAGAGAGTAAGCTTGAGATTTGGGTAAACGAAGCAGGAAAATAACAAATAAACATGATGGTCAAAATTTAACTTCCAACACAATTGTTAGTTTATTCATAATTCCTAATGAACATCAATTACAGACTCACAAGTGCTAATCAGACATGACACGTGATCACAGGAACTTTTTTTATCCTTCTCTTTTTTTCACCTATTTTTGGACAATTATAGACCAAGGAACCGGAGTAATTCAAGTCTGACAATAGTTAGCTAAAAGGTGTGTCATAACAAGTGGTTACATAAGATCAGTATCTATTATTTAGCATGAGCCGAACAAGTTGACGATTCCAAGGGGGAAAATCAAATCTTACAATTTTGTCATTACAGGATATCATATTTTCGTAGAGCAGGGAAGACAGAATACTAGAAGAACATTGAAATTAAATATTTTGCTTCAGTTACAAACACAAAAGTAGAACCTCTTCAAATCAGCAATAGTAGGGGAAAAAGAATTACCATGAAGACAACATTACGGATTTCTGATAAACAAGAAGCATGAACCAATTGTTCCACAATCTCTCCAGATGATAAATTACTTTTGAATCCCATACTTCCAGTTGCACAGAATTTGCAACCCATTTTGCAACCTACCTGTAGAAAACAGGAGACATTGGCTTTTATTGCACCAACCATAAATCAAAAGGAATATGCTTCAATCAGCAAGAAACAGCTTCATATCAGCACTCAATTCAATTTGGGGGGGGGGGGTGGAGATGGGGGAGGAAACCTGCGATGATATACACAGAGTTGATCTTAGACCACCAGGACGAGGTTTACCACCATATTTCCCCAAACGCGTATCATACCTCATTATCACAGTCTCCACAAGAGCTCCATTCTAAAAAGAGAAATACCAATCACGGTTAGTTATAAATGAAATTAAAATGACTGATATCCCTATGTTCGTGAACCAATGCTAAATTATTATTAGCAAGGATAATTAACCGACATGCTTCAAAACTTCAAAGAACAAGGTAATTCAAGGAAATAATTAGCAGAATATATAGATAATGCTGAATTAAAGGGAAAAAATTACAAGCTCAATTAGCATCCAGTTTATAATAAACATGCCGGTATCAAAACAGAAACAGGAAAACTTGACATGAAGACTTAGGCGGGAAAGGATATGGAGATATTTTAATCTTCCAAGAACTTGAGAACTTATTTATGAATGGAAAACGTAATAATTGGGAAAACAGAAGCTTAAATATTATTTTGTACATATACAAAACATTAATTCAATTTTTTTCCATATACGTAGTCATCAAACAGTTAGGTTTCTAATGCCCCGAAAACTAGAAGTTTTCACATAACAAACACCAGGCTGCAGGGAATCAGTTTCCAAGTCCCCCTTAACATCTTTCTGAACAGATAGTTTCCTTCACCAGAAACTATAGTTCAACAACCTACCACCATTCAATTCAGAGTACCTAAAGTAACACCTTTTGCCCCCAAAGAGAACACACCCTGATTCACCCAGAGCTAGATGCATAAAAACCACTTAGCCCGATTGCACAGTGATCGGAGAAATCATAATGCTGGATGCAATAAACAGAAGAAGAACGGTCCATGAGACCGGATAGAGGGAGAGGATCGCGTAGTACATGGAGCTTGATGAGGAGCTTGGTGGTGAGATTATCAGCAGAGTGGAACACAGAGTGAACAGAGGAAGAGAGGGGCTTTTTGAACTTGGAATGAAGCAAAGAGTATGCTGCTGAGGGCAATGATGGAACTTGCTTCTGCCAGTCGAATTCCTCGCACTCACCGTTTTGCTTCTGATTCTGAACCACATGCTTCCATATAACCGGAACAAACTTCGCGTCGAGCCCTGCGTTTTCGAACTCCCTTCTAATGTCCCCGGCGTCGAACACCGATCGCATAGGCATCCTTCGACTTCTTCACCGTTCCAAGAGCGGGAGAGCCCAAATCCGTCTTCGTTGGCGCCTCGGCAAGTTTATGGTTACGCCTTTGCGGGTAACACCGGTTAAAACCCGAATCAATGGAAAATTCTCCCGGCTTGAACCCGAATCCGACTGACTTTTTTCCTCAAGTGAAAAATTATACACATATATATAATGAAATAAACTAAATTTTTTTACTAGTTGCAGTATCCTCTTATAAAAAACAATTCTATTTAAATTACTATAAAATACTAAATGTTGGTATATCTCTTAACAAAAATTTAAATATCAGTTGATGACGGACTAGCCCAAGCACAACTTACACACGCGTTTGTACCAATAATGACAGTATGAGCTGTTTTTAATAAAATAGAAACTGCTGTTTTTAATAAAATAGAAACTAAGGTTGAGTCAAGTAAATCATGTATTAGAAAAAGATGCATAAATTGGGGAGTGGGGTGGAGCTTCATTAACATATTGCCGTGTCTACATATAACACACACGTATATATACCATGGCATGAAAAAACAGATCGAACTGGCCCATTTAACTGATGAACTAGCTAGTAATCTGTAAATGTCAAATTGATAGGAAGTCAAACCGGCATCAACCTAGTCAAACTAATAGAATCTGATGGAAACTAATGATGAACTGGCTTCGATGATCATATTGTTATTGGTTTTATTTTTGTTCATTTAGCTCCTAATATCTTAGTAACACTATATTTGACTAAATTTTAATGATAATTTTTGTGTCAATGATTATTAATTTTAGTTATTGAAAAATTATAAAGATAAAAATTCTCAATGTTTTTGTATTTTGTTATTTTTATAATCAAACTATTATTGTATTTTCTTGTATTATGTTATTAGTAGTGATTATTAATACTGTTGTATTTTGTTATTTTCAATTAAATTATATTATTTTAATATGGCTAGTTGAATCTCAAGTTGATCCCGATCTGACTCATTGATCTTTGAATTACTATTTCAACTGGTTTAGCTTCCTATCTAATTTTTTATTCCTTGATATATGCATATTATATATGTGTGTGTATATGAACATTTGAGTTGTGATTGATTTGGAAAATATCTTTTTTATGCATTTAGACAGTTTAAGGTCTTTTGCATTCAATCATTGCATAATGTTTTTGCTAAGTGGTGTAAACTGCGAAGAGCACTATATAATCGCAAAATCTTCCAGTCCCCATAAGTCCTCAATTCTCAAATTTCCCAGGAAAAGAACACTGCAAACGAAACAGTTCTTCCATATTATGCGTATAAGGATAAATATGCCACTGAAACTTCGTATAAAACAAAGCATATATCTATATGTGCTTTTAATTATATGAAATTCCCCCAACGTTGTAAATCATTACTTGTTGCTTTTTTCTATATGAAATAGTAGTAGTGATCTTTGCTGGCCAAAAGAATGGTGATCTTCATTTAAATGATATTAGCATTAAAAAAAAATCATTGTGTGCGTGTGTGCGTGTGTGGAAATGTGAAACAAAGCACAAGTGATATTATATTTCATATTTGGCGGTGCATGCCATCTTTGAATTTGACAATATGTTTATTCAATTATCTTACATTTTCCGGGAAATTTTTTTCCTATATTTCATTTTAATTCGATGCTCAATACCAATTTCTCAAGACTATCAAATAATTAAGACCATAATTGCCTATTTAATTTTTTTCCAAAAAAGATCCATTTTTTTAAATCCATCGAAGGGGAAAAAATTAATTCGAATATAATTAAAAAAAAACATATACGTGTCTAATAACAATAACGTGGCTATATAACGTGAATTAATAAAGCACACTAAAGCTATATTCTTATGTAAATCAGCTTTGCTCGTTTGTTACGAAGAAGAGGAGAGAAAGGGAAAGAGAAATTGTCAAATATACACCTTCTCATTACAATTATAAAATACAAATGAATTAATGACATGGTTACCCAATCAATCGTGATTAGTGAAGATGATGAATGACCATGCTAAACAAACAAATTAAGACAAACCCATATATAAAATAAATTAAAACCCCAGAAACCCAAAAAAAAAAAAAAAAAAGTCAAACTTGCATGTGTTTCCATGGACATTATGCGATGAAATCCTCAGTACTTCCGAATGTTGTTGGAATTACGACGAGAAACTTGTGACGCGTGAGAGGAAGCTGCAGATTTTGCAGCGGGAGATGCAGCAGAAAGGAAAGAAGGAGGGTCTCGGGGGCTGACCAGAAACCCATCCTTACCATACCGGTACTCTGAGAACTCTGCGGCTGTGGCAGCCACGGACGGCGGGAGGTCGGAGCGGGTCCTGCGGTGGGAGGACCCGCCAAAGGAATCGGATGATCCGAGGAGCAGGTGGTAGCTGCGGTCGTTAGAGCTGTCGGAGTGAGAGAAGCTACGGCGATAGGTTCTGGTGGTGGCGGGAGACTTGTGATGTTGCTTCTTGATGACATCAATAAGATATGGAATCAAACCTTCCATGTTAATTAATTCCCTCGAGGAAGAAAAAACAAACTTGCCTGATTCTGTATGAATTATGATACTCTCTTGGATAACATATGAGTGTATATATATAGTCAGAGAAGGAGCACACAGAAATTGGTGGAAGGCAAATAAAGTGAAAATGGAGAACAGCTCATAACGAAGTTATAGATATGAAAAGAATATACGGGAAAGTGCCACGCGTTTAAATAACTTAACGACGTCGTTTTATATACATTAATACGTGGTAAATGCAAGGACCTTTGAATTGAATATAAATAAATACTCCTCTGATCCTTATTATAAGACCCAATTTGACTTTTTATTTGGTCCTAATTATAAGACCCAATCCATTTTCTCTCTTATATTTATACATTTTTTTAAGATAATCCTTCTAATAATGATAGTTTTAGCCAATATACTTAATTAGCAAGGATATTTTAGGAATAACAACACTTATTTATTATAAATAACCAACTTAACTTACTTCCTTAATCTCCTCAAATAAGTCAATTGGATTTTATAATTAGGACCGTAGGAGTAATTATATATCCAGAGGCGGCTATGGATATACTAGGGAAATACTCAACCATCAGGTTTGACTTTGACGTTCGTGATGGTCAATGAATTGGGCTGGTATTAGAATTTCTAGAATTCGTATCCAAAGCGAAGAGCAAGATCAGAGCTGACGTTATTATTATTAGTAATGTATGTATATCCAAATTATTTGGACTCTCTCTGTTGCTTTTTGTCAACCCAAACGGTAATGTCACGCGCGCCGGCCACCCCAAGGTCAACCTGTGGGGTATTCTATATTTGATTATTTTATTTTTGCCCTTTGTAATTGACGAACAAAGGTTATTTCTTTCAAAGAGTATTTTGACACAAGAATTTCGTGAGCATATAATATGACTGCAGGACACAAACCTTCACCTAATAATCGTCTAAAATTTGTCAATACGCCGGCAAAAAAAAAATAAACATAAAAAATCATCAATGCAAAAATGTTCGACTTCGTGGAGTGGTGGGAGAAACTATTGTCCATGTTTTCCTCGCGTGATCATGGGCTAGAGCACTTTGGTTTGCTACTCTCCCATCCATTAAATCAGACTCAGTTATGCGAGATGATCTAATTCTCAAGAGGTGGTCACATCAGAACCATTCTTCCACAATGGTGCTTATAGAGGGAATTGTTATAATTTTATGGGAAAATATTGCAATTAAGTCCCAGGAAATTAAATACAAAAAAGTCCCTTGAAATTATCAAATTATTTTAAAGTCCCAAAGAATTTCATTGTAATAAATTTTATTAGTTTAATTACCAAATTGTTCTTTTTTTTTTTAAATTTGTATTGACAACTGAAAGAGTAGTCATTGACAACTTAAGGTGTAAGGATTGAGAATTATCACAGCAGGTATTGACAACACATTTTCTCAACATATCATAAAATATAATGCATAAGTTGTCAATACTTACTACAATAGTTGTCAGTCCTTACACATTAAATTGTTAACAACTGCTCTTTTAGTTGTCAATACAAACTTTTAAAAAAAAACAATTTGGTAATTAAAAAAAATCTTGTTTGACTTTTATTTTGGTTTTAAATATAAGACCTCAATCCACTTTGTTTCTAATATTTATGCATTTTTTTCAAGATAGTCCTCCTAACAATAGTAGTTCTAGCCAATACACTTGATTAGCAAGGATATTTTAAGACAGATAACACCTATTTATTACAAATAACTAATTTAACTTCTTTTCTTAATCTCCTCAAATTAGTCAACTAGCTCTTATAATTAGGACCGGATGTAGTATTTGATTATTTTCCCCCCTTGTAATTGATGACAAGAATCTCTTGAGCATATAATATGATTGCAGGAGAGTATATATATATAAACCTTCACTTAATAATCGTCTAAAGGGGTGTTTGGTTAGAAACAAAACCATGATTTTAAAAGTACTTTTACGGTATACGAAATAAATATGTGGAGGAGTTTACCTCAATTTGTGGAAAAGTGCTTTTGAGATTACCCAAACACCCCCTAAATTAAAAAATGGTCAATCTAATGTTCCACTTTGTGGACCGTGGAGGGAGAAACTATTGACCATGATTTCCTCGCGTGCACATGGGCTTAATTAGAGCATTTTGGTTTGTTATCCTCCTATACCCATTAAATCAGGCTCAATTACGAGGGAATGGTCTAATTCTTTTGGCTTAAGAGGTGATTAGCTCAGTTGAATCAGAATGATTCTCGCACAAGTAAATGGAATTGTTATAATTTTACAAATGAAAGGGTTCATGAATATGATTCAATCATCTATTTTGAGTCCAATATCTTTTTTAATTATGTCTTTGTGTGCGTGCGTATATATAATTGTCATTAGACATGGACACACTCTATATAATAGGCATGATATATTTCACAGGGGCAAATGAAATTTATAATTGATTCATAATATTAAAATATTACCTCCCATCCTAATTATAAGAACCAGTTGACTAATTTGAGGAGACTAAGGAAGTAAGTTGAGTTAGTTATTTGTCCTAAATATATATTGCCTTTCCTAAAATATCCTTACTAATCAAGTATATTGACTAGAACTATCAAACAGATCTTATATTAAGGACCAGAGGTAGTACAATTTAATAATGTATCAAAAAATAAGATTCTAAAACACTTTTTAATGAGTTATGTTCCCCCCAACCCCAACCCCAACCCCAACCCCAACCCCAACCCCAAAAATTGAATCAATTAATACATTAATTTTCCAACTGTGTGAGCAGAGATGCTATGAGGTCCGTACCATGAAAGAGACTGATTAGTCTATATCGCAAAAAAGGGTCATCGAGCTGGAGTAGCTCAGTTGGTTAGAGCGTGTGGCTGTTAACCACAAGGTCGAAGGTTCAAGCCCTTCCTCTAGCGTCCTTGCCAAAAAAATTTTCCTTCTAAGCCAGAATTTAACATCAGCAAGTATTAATTAATCATTTTATATTAGTATCTATTACTTCCGGTTCCAATTATAACTTATAAGCCTAGTTGACTAATTTGGAGAGATTAGTTATTTGTAATGAATATGTGTTGTTTTTCCTAAAATATCCTTATTAATCAAGTTTGTTATCTAGAACTACCATTATTAAAAACTATCTTGGAAAAAAATAGATAAATATGAGAGACAAAGTAAATTGAGATTTTATATTTAGAACCAAAATAAAAGTCAAACAAGGTCTTATATTAAGAACCGGAAGTAGTATTAATTTAGACCAAACTTTCATAATATAAGTAATTAAGTATCAGAAGAAGGACTCTCCCAAATCCAATCACTCTCCACACTCAAACTTTATTCTATAATCTATACTATCCCAATTCCGTAATTTAAGCTTATAGCTGCCAGATGGACTCGATCACTTAGCTAGACATGAATCCTTCTCCATTTCCACTTCCTGAGACTTTAACATCAATCTCGTGTTTCACCTGAGCTTCACTGGAAGATCCCACCAAGACGGTATGCTTTCCAATGACCACCTTCCTCTTCCCTTCACCATCCACCACACTCAGATCTTGGCACACATTTATCTTCACGTTCACAAACTCTATCTTCCCAACCTTCACTTCCGCCCTCTTAAATGCCACCAACTGAGTCACCGGAGCTCCAACAATTTGCTCCTTCCATCGCGGCAAGTCCCAGAAGACAAGCACCACATGGGACCCGTCATACTTGGGCCCATTGTTTTTCACACCAACCACAAGCCAGAATGTCAAGTCCAAGCAATTTAGAGTTGATACGTCCAGTGCTTGTCCCTCATAGAGAGACTCATCAAGTTCACGATTGAAGGCAAGTGATGGGGAGTTGCTTTGAACAAAAAGCGTTGAAGGAGCGGAGGCTATGAAAGTGAAGAAAGAGGAGTAGCTCAAGCCATGGCCAAATGGATAGAGCGTTTTCCCAGTGTAGAATCTGTAGGTTCTTCCTGGGTAGTTTCTCGACTCATTGGCTCTCATGTTCATGTCTGTCATAGGCACCTCATCCACATATGATTGTGGGTACCATGTAAATGGGGACCTCCCACCTGAAAGTTTCAGCCTTTAGTTAGTATTAGCAATCGTAATGTGGTTTTGAATAAGAAAAAGAAAAACTTTTGTGTTTGTTCAGTATGCATACCTGGGTTGTAATCTCCAAATATAACCTGGGCAATTGCATCTCCTCCATCTTGACCAGGATATGCTACCCACAGAATCCCTCCAATGTTACTGATACTTTGAGTGAAAGATATGTCAATAGGACCAGCAGCCATAATCACCAAGATCACTATCCCATTAGTAGAACCAGCCACATCTTTCACAAGCTTCTGCTGAAACCCAGGTAATGTCAGGTTCTCTCTATCAAGCCCTTCTGCTTCAACAGATTGATCCAACCCCACAACCAATACAGCCACATCAGCACTAGCTGCCACTTTCACAGCTCCGGCTATTAGACTCTGATCACCACATTTCACATCTCTACAACCAGCCGCATAACTTAGGTCTGAAACATATTTCTTTAGCCCTTGTAGAGGGCTGGTGTACCTACATGGTATGCCTGCATAGTTGCTGATCATGACTCTGGTGGCATTGGCATTGGGTCCTATTAAAGCAAATTTCTTGGAGTTGGTTTTGGGTAAAGGAAGAGAGCCTTTGTTTTCCAATAAAACTATGCCTTGTTTTGCAGCTTCTAGAGCTAATTGTTGATTGCTTTCTGTGCATACATCAGATGGACCTAAGTTTGCAAATGGAAGTGACTCGGGGTCATCAAAGAAGCCTAGTCTCATTAGGACTATGTAGTTGTACACTAGGGCTTGATCCACCGTGGATATATCTACCTTCTTCAAATTTACTGCGTTTACTGTGTATTTTCCTAGATAGTTTCCACAGTTCATGTTTAAACCTGCATGACGATAGTTATTTGTGACGTGATAGATCTGAATTTTTTTTTTCTTTCCTTTTGGTATTAATTAAAACGAAAGGTTAATTACTCAAATGGGAAAAAATTAGTACAGCCAAAGTGTGTACCTGCTTTTAGTGCAAGAGCGACTGCATCTTCTGGTGTTGGCGTGTACTTAATTGCCTCGTAAAAAACTTGCACTGAGTCACAGTCTGAAACGATATATCTACATTGAAGGCCAAAAAGAACGATTAAATTAATTGTTTAATGACTAATTTTTAATTTAGTTATCTTTCATATGAACTAGCTAGCTAGCTAGAAGGATATCTTTTTTTTTTCTTTTTTTTTTTTTAATAATGGAAGACAAACCCGTCTAGATCCCATTGGCCTCTAACGACTCCTTCGAGAAGATCAGGGTCAGCGCAGGTGGGAATCCCGTTGACTCTGTTATAAGAGCACATCACACTGCTGACGTGTCCCTCTTCCACACAGCTCTTAAACGGAGGCTGATATGTATCCTCCAAATCTTGCTTTGTCACCTACAAAAACACACAACAAGCCCCACCCACTTTCATTAATTAATCCTTCTTCCCTGCATTCTTCTAAAACAGTAAAATACTACCTCTGGTCCTTAATATAAGACCTTGTTTGACTTTTATTTTGGTCTTAAATATAAGACCCCAATCTATTTTGTCTCTAATATTTATGTATTTTTTTCTAATGTCGTCCTTCTAACAATGATAGTTCTAACTAATATATTTGATTAGCAAAGATATTTTAAAAAAGACAACATTTATTTATTACAAATAATTAATTTAACTTATTTTTTTAATTTTCTGAGATTAGTTAACCAGCTCTTATAATTAAAACCGAAAGTAGTAGTATATTCCTGTTGGTTATGAAGAAATCAAGTCTTACACGAAACAACTTTGTTTTTACCTTAGCGTCAAAGTGAAAGCGATCAACGCCTTTCCAATTATCAAGGTCGTAAGCAGTATAATGCTTACAACAGCTCGAAACCTTAAGCCTCCCACCTCTCTCGTCGTCGTCACCAACTTGTTGCAAGCCACGAACGTACATGACGGCATATTTACTCACCACCAAGGGGTCCTCGCCGGGAGTCTCCTGGCCACGGCCCCACCGGGGATCTCGAAACACGTTCACATTGGGACTCCAAAACGTCAACCCAGCTAGCCCCACATTGTACATGCCTCGAGCCTCCGTCGACACCACCCGACCCATCTCCAGCCACAAGCTCTCATTAAAGCTCGCCGCCGATAGTATCACAGCCGGAAAGCTCGTGGCGCCAGGCACTGTTTTGTTGAACTTTGTGCCTGGGCCTACGTTGGACACACCATGGAGCGCTTCCGACCACCACTCATAAGGTGGCACGCCTAGCCGGGGAATGCCGGCGGCGGAGTTTACGAGCTGCTGTGCCTTTTCTTGAAGGGTGAGACGAGAGACAAGGTCGGCGGCTCGGGTGGCGTAAGGCAGCGAAGTGTCGCAGAAAGGGAAGGTGGCGGTTTGAGAAGAGGCCTTGTCGCATGCATGTTTTTGGCTAACTATGGGAAGGCTTAGGCTCAGAAGGAATGAAAGAAGAAGAAGCAAATGAAGTTGGGTTTTCATGGTTTTGTGTTGAGATTGAAGTGTTGTAGTAGAACACACACATATACAGATAGTAACCACTTCTGCTTCATTTATATAGAAGTTCTGAGGCCAAGCATAATGACACGATTTGGTATGAAGTATTAAAAACGAAGGGCAAGGATTAGAAATAAGAAAGTCCGTTAAAAGAGTGTTTGCTGTGAGAAATTACTTGTTACATGGGATTAAATAAATCCATGGTTGTGAGATTAGAAAATAGTATAGGGGGAGATGATATTCCCTAATCCCATCTTTATGGGTTTGTCTAAAATACTGTTTTAATAATTTTTCTCAATTACAATATTAATTTTTATCTCTAATTTTCAATACTTCGTACTAAACGGAACCAATGTGTTTGGCCTAGCTTATTTGTGGGAAGGGATAAGAGTGTGAGGCGTTTTGACAGGCGTGAATGAACTACAGTGATCAGTTATGAAAACATCCGTATATTTACCACACGCATAAAAATGTGCAATTCTCGATATACGCGATCAGGTTTCCTTTTGCTTGCTGTAAAATCTAAAAGGTGGTTGCTTGTAAACTGAGACAGAATCTAGCTGGAAAATAATTAAACGTGTGTGTATGTGTGTTTGGTTGTTTAGGTCATATCAAATATGTAATTATTATAAGATGCTTAGGCGAAACAAAAGCTTCTTTAGGCGATGTTGTCGCTAGCCAGTGGCACCACCACTGCAAATGGTCCAAAAAGTCTCAGTTAACGTAGTGCCAATATTGTTTAGATAACACTTAATAATTTGTTCAAATGATGTAGCTCAATATGATAAGCTGATCAAGTTAGTATAATTTCAGCTTTGCCTGCAAATTACTATATTATGATTCCTTCTGGGATAAGTTTTGTGGTACATATGGATAGAGATGAAAAGGCAAAGAGTCACTCATGCTTGGGTGACTTCTAAGACATATATAGAAGATATATGGATCATGGAAGTGAACCCACCATCCCACTCTCGTATATATCTAATAATTTTGTACCGACCCATACGTACGTTCTTCATAGTACTTGACTTCAATTGTTCTTCGTTTTTTGTCCTTGTTTTTTCTGTGTGCATTTTGGAATTTGCATGGCTTTTGAAATATTTACTCCATTATCGCAGCACTAGTAACTTCTTAATGTTACTTGCAGAACCTCTGTAGCATAATGCTGTTAGTTTTATCTGATTTAACAATGAGCAAAATAGGCAAAATGCAACGTCTACCTGGCTAATAAAAATTAAATGACCAAGACATAAAATTAAGAACTACTCCTCCGGTCCTAATTATAAGACCCAATTGACTTATTTGAGGAAATTAAGGAAGTAAGTTAAATTGGTTATTTATAATAAATAAGTGTTGTCATTCCTAAAATATCCTTGCTAATTAAGTATATTGGCTAAAACTATCATTATTAGAAGGATTATCTTGGAAAAAAATATATAAATATAAGAGACAAAATGGATTGGGTCTTATAATTAGGACCAAATAAAAAGTCAAATTGGGTCTTATAATAAGGACCGGAGGAGTATTATTATTGCTATTTATATTGTATTAATCTTTTTTTAAACAAATCATACTCTTGACTTCTGAAGTCATATTATCAAAACAAGTGAACCAATGCAAACAAAAACAAAAAAGAAAAGAAAACCCAAAAAATGATTGGGCCAGAAATATAACCAGAACCATACTTTTCATGTAATGGGCCGGTCAGTAACACTCGAATTACCAATCAAACAAGGAAAAGCGCTGGTACAAATGCAAAACTTAACTTCGGGCCTGCCGATAAACTCTGGGCCTGGTTGGGCCTCAGCCCAGATGTAAATGAGTACAAAGGATTGGGTTCCTTGGACATGATATAGATTCCAAAGCTAATAAAACGTTGGGCCTAACCCAGATGAGTTTGGGCCCATTGGGCGGAACCCATGATATAAGTTAAGTACAAAGGATTGGGTTCATTGGATCTCAGCCATGATATAAATTCCAGGTATAACGTTGGGCCTCATTGGACGCCAGCCCAAAATAATGTGAGTACAAAGGATTGGCTTCATTGGACCGCACCCATGATTGGTTCCCTTAACCAAGCCACTGCCTATGAGTCGCCGGCTCATTCTTCAACAGGCACGCGGTCAGAGCCCCGGGCTCCTCCCACTGCTTGGGAGCTTACGGTTTCATGTTCTATTTCACTCCCCGATGGGGGTTCTTTTCCAAGGTACTGAAAACCGGACCGGCAATTGAACCGGTCAAGGCAATGGGTCAAGGGTCAGTGGGTCAGACCGGAGTCAAACCGGGGGTCAAACCGGTGAGAAATAAAAAAATAAAAAATAATTTAAATGTTCACTAAGAATTAGATATCAATTTAATATCTTGAATTACTAGTAAAATAATTACATTCTTACAATTTCTTATAATATCATACTACTAAAATCACTAAATATTCTTCCTAACAAAATATCAAAATGGATATATGATAATAAAATATTTCTCCTTATAATTACTCAATCACTAAGTCCTAATTATCAACAGCTTTTTAAAAAAATCATCAAAATATTTTTTTTTTTTAAAAAAAGGGAGACCGGGTTGATCCACCAAACCGGCGGGTCACCCCGGTTCAGTCCGAGTCATCCCGTTCAAGCCGGGTCACACCGGGTTGCACAGTACCCCCGGTTCACAGCTGAACCGGACCGGTTCCCTGGCCGGTTTCACCGGTTTCTCCGGTCTGAACCGGCCGGTCCGGTCCGGTTTTCAATACATGTTTCTTTTCACCCTTCCCTCACGGTACTACTTCACTATCGGTCACCCAGGAGTATTAGCCTTGCAAGGTGGTCTTGCTGATTCACACGGGATTCCACGTGGCCCCATGCTACACTCGGGTCAGAACGTAAGCTAGTGATGCTTTCGGCTACTAGACTCAGCCATCTAGGGTGCAGCACTCCACCGCTTCGCCTAGCACGCACGATGCTTGTATTGCTCTCCCACAACCCCGTTTCACGGTTTAGGCTGCTCCCATTTCGCTCACCGCTACTACGGGAATCGTTTTTGCTTTATTTTCCTCTGGCTACTAATCTCGGGCCTCTTAAAAACAAGTTGGGCCTCATTGGACCTTAGCTCAAGTGTATGGTGAGTGGGCAAAAACCCATCAGGACCTTCATGCTTCATATATATTTTTTTTTCTGATCAAAATTCTACCCCGTCAAAAACAAATGAATCATGTTCAAAACACCCAACTTCCCAACATATTTTAAGCACGCCCTTATTTCGTTTTTTTTTTTTTGATACAAGCTAAGCGTCCTCAAATAAACTAATTTTTAACAGATTTAATTTAAAGTTTTGAACTATAAGCAAGGGAATATAGTTTTTAAGACCAAAAAAATTGATTACTCCGTCAATTCTATATCTACTGTTATTTAAAATCATAGCGCGTGGACTAAGGTAATTATAAAAATATGATTAAATATAATTACTAAATGTTCGATGTAGCTGGGGGGAAAATGTGCATGCCTTCGACTTTCAAGTCAACACTCGTATTTAAGTTTCGGAAGAGAATTAATTATTTGAAGAAGTTGCCGACAAAATTAGTAATTGGTCTGTGTCAGTTATCGATGATACTTGTCTAGTGCTTATTGCTTGGACTAAATGAACTGGTTATTTTAAAAAAAAAAAGCGACTAAGCAAACTATTTATATCTTTTAATTATCATAAATTATATATTGTATTTATAACTCATTCAGAACTCATTATAGATACTTTTTTTATATTCCGCAAATTACAAACTGCTTTTAAAACATTTCACTACTAGTTTACTAGAATGTTGCCCTCACTCGCCCCTAAAGTAAAATGTTGTTTAACTAATATGGAAAAATAAGGCGCAGGAGAAATTCCAAAGATATTTCATACACGACATTATGCTTTTGAAAAAAAAATTATGTTTATATTTATATTTAAACGTCACTAAAGTACACAGAAATTATTTTTCTGCTAAAATAAAAAAAAATCCTAAACTGCTCGCACTTTCTTTTTGCCAACGCTAAACTGCTCTCACCACCTAATCAACATATATTGATCCTAATTAATACTCCTTTGATCCTTAATGTAGCACTTAATTATTGAGTTGATCTTAGTTTTAAATATAATGCCTATTTCTCATATTTATCAATTTTTTTAAATTACTTCTATTAATACTCTCTTAGTTATAATTAAGTAAGAGAGGAGGAAAGATATTAAAGAAAATTATTATGGTGTTTTAGAAAAAATATGTTATATTTTGTTATGATTAATTAACTTATCTAACTTTTTTAATCTAATTAAATTAGTTAAATAGGTTTTAATTGCAAAAGAATATATTTTTCTGGTTCTTAATATAAAACCTAATTCTTAAGTTAGTTTTGATCGTAAATATAAGACCCATTTATCATATTTAACAATTTTCTCTAAATTACTCATATAAATATTCCCTAAACCATAATTAAATAGAAGAGGAAGATAGAGTATTAAGAAAGATGATTATGGTGCTTTAGAAAAAATGTGTCACTTTTTTTATAATTAACTAACTTACATAACTTCCTTAATATAATCAAATTAGTTAAATATGTCTTATATTAAGAGTCGGAGGAGTAGTATTTTATGTTTGGCCACCATCTCAGCAACCGCTACTCTAAAGCTGCGCATTCTATTCTCTTTTCTACCTAAAAATTGACATTATTATTAGATAAAAAATAAAGTCATATAATCATTTTGTTGGCAAAGAAATTATTCTATTTTTCTTTTATAACATAAGTGATAACTTCCGGCCAAAAAAAAAGGCAACTTTTTGTCTAGAGTATTATATAATTAGTTAATTACTCATTTTATTATATATTTATTATATCTTAATCAATGGAGCAATGAAGATGTAATTACTTTTCATAATTACTCCGTCCAGTTCAAAATATGAAATAAACTTTATCTATTTATATTTATTAAAAAATTAGTTAAAATTAATTTTAAAAAATAAACATGTAAGGCATTATTTTTTTTCAAATATACCCCTATTAATAAAAAGAATACGTAAAAAGTATAATAAATGAATAAAAAAAATGTTAGGAGTAAAATTAAAAAAATTATGAAATGCTTAAAAGAAAGTGAAAGTTATCTTATAAAAAAAATCAAACCTCTCTAACAATGTTTATCTTATATTTTAAATATGAGGGAGTATTTATCATAACATTTTTTTAATCCTATTTTGGTCTTATAATATTCATTATATTTTTATATAATTATAATTTATAAAGAAAGTATTTTGACCAAAAAAAAGAAAAAGAGAAGCTGGGATGAACCATGCTTCGTTGTTAAGCATAGGGGGCGCCATTTACTGCGTGGACTAAATGAAAGAGTCAGATCAGTTGCGTTTCCATTTCTAACAAGTCTCCCTTCCTTTCCCAGTCTTATTTCTCACACAACCGTTGAACAGTAACAGGCAAGTTCCAAACTTGTTTGTATTTCCGTGAATTCCCGACAATTCTCACAAATTTGTAGTGAAGCTAAGAATAAAGGCATGACTATTAACATCTGGGGTTCTTTTAATTGATCTTCCAAGCTAACTCTTTGACGATTCTGGAAATCCCCATATCCATATCTCGTCGTCCTTTTAGTGCAAACAATGAAGCTTCGGAGGTCATCGCTTTGTTTTCTCCTAGGGTTTCTGTTGGTTTCCTTAGTTCCCGCATCAGTGGCGAGATTCGTGGTGGAGAAGAACAGCTTGACGGTGACTTCGCCGGAGAAGATTAAAGGCACACATGATAGTGCAATTGGAAACTTTGGGATTCCTCAATATGGAGGTAGTATGGCTGGGAATGTCGTGTACCCGAAGGAGAACCAGAAAGGGTGTACAGAGTTTGGCGATTCCTTTAAATCAAAGCCTGGAGCTCTTCCGACCATCCTTTTACTCGACCGTGGGAGTAAGATTCTTGTACTTCCACTTATCTGCTGTTTATGTCAACGTTTGGGGTTCAGATGTTTACGTTTTATAGTTCACGAACTGCTAAAATCGAGCAGTGAGATTCCTTTATTTCTCACTCATTCGATTATTTCGCTTTTTACTAATCTGAAGTTGGTTGCATTTGTTAGTTTTAGTTAATTGCATTGCTTTGGTTCATGAGGAATGTGCCTCTCTTGTCAGTTTGCATTAATATCATAATATTTGCGTGCTTCATATCTATCTCTTTCAATTCCGTCTACAATTTTCTGTTTTTGTTAGTTTTGTTCCCTAAGAATCGTAATCTAGTTACCTTGTATTGATTCGTTGAATCCTATGTTTATTTTTGTCCAATTTAAAATAATTTAAGAAACCATTATTTAGTATTTCAGTTTATTCTGAATGATTTGCTAGTCCAAGAAATATCTTCAGGTTTGATTTGATAATTACAAAGTTAGGGGTTTGGTTTTAGACTTGCAGCTGAAACTGACATATTTTGGAATCAGGAGTAAGCTTCACTTCATGATTACGATTACGGATCAACAGCAATGCGTCTAAGTTCTTACAAATTAAGCCCTTTTAACGTTTCACTTTTGTCTTCTGTGAGAATAATTCGGTTTTTCTTATATTGTCAATGACTTCCTTGTACACTGCTTCAATTGAAATTCGTACAGTTCTGCTTAGCAGTTGGATCTTGTGGTTGGTTGAGGGCTTTTTGTCTTATTTGGAATGAGACAAATATAGTTCTTACTTAGGCTTCAGACTTAGTCGTATGAAACATCTTCTTAGTTCGGGAGGCATACAGATGATCAAAGGAACTGGAATAAACTTTTACATATAATGCCATGACCAATGAAATAATCGGCCGTGTGCTTGATCAATTCATATCATAAATTCCTGATACTTCTGCTTTGAAGAGAACTTATTTTGAATTAAAGAAGATCGGAGGCTGGAAATCTTCAAATCTATTTATGATGTAATGGTTTTAGCTTGTTCATATTTGATATGGATTCTACAGAAACCATGGTCATAATAACCATTTCATGAGTTCAGTCACTTAAGAATTATGGGCCTTTCAAATTCAAGACTTTATTAAGAAGTTACATTGACTTTACCACAATATGATGATCAAACTTGGTGATGTTTTCTCTGCAAAATAATAAGCATATGCAGGTCTGATGCATTGCATCTATGGGCATTTTGCATTAACTTACTTAATTTCTATTCATTAGACTTGTTAGATACCGTAATTCATTGCTTCCAGCAATATGCTTGACCATTAGGAATTGTGGTAGCATGCGATGCGTGATATGAGAATGACCAAGTCTTAAAATGTTCTATTAGGTGTGTTCTTAGTGCTTTTTATTTGTTCTTTCAGATTGCTTCTTTGCCTTGAAGGTCTGGAATGCCCAGAAAGCTGGTGCTTCTGCGGTTGTTGTTGCAGATGATATCGAGGAACCCTTAATAACCATGGACACACCTGAAGAAGATGCAGCATCTGCAAAATACATAGAGAACATAACAATACCATCTGCATTAGTTGAAAAACGTTTTGGTGAAAAATTAAAGAATGCCATAAGTGGTGGGGATATGGTCAATGTAAATCTTGATTGGAGAGAGGCAGTCCCCCACCCAGATGATCGTGTAGAGTATGAGCTGTGGACTAACAGCAATGATGAGTGTGGAGTTAAATGTGATATGCTGATGGAATTTGTGAAGGATTTCAAGGGCGCAGCACAGATATTAGAGAAAGGTGGTTACACACAATTCACACCCCATTACATAACTTGGTATTGTCCACAGGCATTCACATTAAGCAAACAGTGCAAATCCCAATGCATAAATCATGGAAGATATTGTGCTCCTGATCCTGAGCAAGACTTCAGCTCAGGTTATGATGGGAAGGATGTGGTTATTGAAAATTTAAGGCAGCTATGTGTTTTCAAAGTGGCAAAGGAAACCAAAAAGCCATGGGTGTGGTGGGACTATGTGACCGATTTTCAAATTAGATGCCCCATGAAGGAGAAAAAATACAATAAGGAATGTGCTGATGCTGTCATTAGATCACTTGGTATGTGGGTGATCATTGATTACAATTTTTTCCTCTGTTATTGATAATGACTTGTTAAATAATTTTAATTAATATATGCAGGTCTTGACATTAAAAAAATTGAAAATTGCATGGGGAACCCAGATGCCAATTCTGACAATCTTGTTTTGAAAGAAGAGCAAGATGCTCAAGTATTGCTCCTTATATTATTTTTTCATTTGATTACATATATCAGCTCAGTAATCCTTAGCTGCTTAATGATAACTACTTTTTGTAGATTGGGAAGGGCTCACGTGGTGACGTGACAATATTGCCAACTCTTGTGGTTAATAACCGACAGTATCGAGGTATGTCCTGCATTCTGCATGATGGAAGAAAGTCTAGTTTCTCAATTCTAAACTTTCTTTTTTGTCCCAGGAAAATTGGAGAAAGTCGCGGTTCTAAAGGCTATTTGTTCTGGTTTTGAGGAAACGACTGAACCAGCTGTTTGTTTGGGCAATGGTAAATGTTTGCTTTCTTTTCATACTAAGATATGTGGGGATTTTTAAACTCATTTCTTCCCAGTTGTTGGATTTTGTTTTTAATCTTACTTGAGCTAGTCTATTATACTAAAATCTTAAGTTACTTGGCTAGGATTTACCACAGGCTTATACATCCCTCCTCTTTTTCATATCTTGCCATACTCTAATACTGAATGGCAAACTGTTGTTGGCAGATTTGGAAACAAATGAGTGCTTGGATAACAATGGTGGGTGTTGGCAAGATAAAGGAGCCAATATTACTGCATGCAAGGTATTTAACTATTCATATTTGACATCTGTGATAAGAAAAAGTTACCATATGCCTAGCTCAATTCATATGCTTATATTTATTTTAACAGGATACATTCCGTGGGCGAGTGTGTGAATGCCCCTTGGTTGATGGTGTGCAATTCAAAGGAGATGGCTATACTGTTTGTGAAGGTTAGATTACTGCATACTTTACATTTCTTTGTTTATATATTTTACTGGGATTTAATCTAAATATGTGCAACTGGAAGATGAAGGACAAGATGAAATAAAAACATAAAATAATAATTAAAAAAAATCATATTAAAACATTGTTCACAATAATCTTTGACTTGTTAGATAATGAGCGAAATTTCACAAGTGTTCTCAAGAGAAACGAATGGAGGCAGTTGGTCACAGAAATTTCAGCTGGTCACCCTTAAAAGGAAAAAAAATACGAACGTAGTTATAAATACAATAATGACTCATAAAGTAGGAAACTATCTAAGGAAAAGAAAGCATTTGACTTCAGCCTATTAATCAAGGGAAAAAAGGTGATTCTCAATTAGAATCTGCCCTCTAGATGCCAAGAATCATGGCTTGTTAACCCCAAAACATAAGGAAACAAATAAAGGCATCCAGACAAGAATGCATGTTATATGTTTTGGCCAGAAAAAAGAACACGTTATGTGATTTCTGACAATCAGTTACTAATACTTGCAAAATAACTTTCCCCCACATGCTCATGCTTTGTGATATAATTTAGGTATTATTATCTGTACTAATATTCTCCTTTTGACATTCAGTGCTACTTGAAGGTTAACAAAGAACAATTAAATTGATAACCCAAACATGAAATTTTGTTTTTCTTTTTCTCTTAGAGGTCCAGGAGGTGTGATTTATAACTGAAGGGGGTGGGAAAGCATATCAAACCAATCATTACCTGCTGCATTGATATGAACCTCTTATTTTGCAAATCTTTTTTGGACACTTGATGAAGTAGAGTGGTCCATGATGCGTATGTATTTTATATTATTCCTTTGCCATCAGTTATGTGGGTAAGAGGGCCTGATGAAATTGTAGAATGTCCGTCATTCTTTTACCAGTCAAGAAAACCCGGATTGGAATTTTTCTCATTTTTGTTGATCAGGCATATGCAAAGAATGAAATATGAGGGATGAGGCAGCCACTAGTCAAACTGCCCAGTCCCAAGATTCTAGGAAAATATGATGACAATAAATTACAATTGAAACATTGATTCAAGACTCTAAGGAATAGGAAGTGAAAATCAAGAAAATAAATGATGAGATCAGAACAAGATTAAACTCTAATGCTGTGGGCGGTCACCCACGATCTAGTTCATGCTTCTGTTAAGCTAGTTTCTTCTCTGTTTACAGCTCGTGGACCTGGGAGATGCAAGATAAACAATGGAGGTTGTTGGCATGAAGCCCGGAATGGACATGCATTTTCTGCTTGTGTGGTTAGTAACTTTTAAGTTTCTGGACCAAAATCTACTTAGATTCCATTGACTTCATGAAATTCATAATGGTCAAATTCTTATTTTGTGGACCCATGATGGAAACTACTGAATAATTACATGAGCTATTGTCGCTTTGCAACAGGATAATGGAGAAGTTAAATGCCAATGTCCTGCAGGGTTTAAAGGTGACGGTGTCAAAAATTGTGAAGGTGAGAGATGCTGATATGTGTTACAGATCAAATTCTTCCAATAAATTTTGGTATTCAGAAAATGTAGGAAAATTGAGCATGATATGAATAGATTCCGAGATCTTGTTTGAAGTGCAATGGGATAATCCTCAAGTGAATTCTATGGACACAGTTTTGTACTTCTTTTATTTTTTGGCCATTTATACTGGACATTGATCACCTGGGTTTAAATTGCATTACTCCCTATTCTCTTGATAGTACATAGACTCCCCTCTGTTAAATTTGCTTTGTTTTGGTTAGATTTGATGCGATCATGCTGAACCCAATCAATTGACACAAGGATAATGGAAGTCGGTTAACGTGAACCATATTTCAGCATTGTGTCAGTATGCAATGCAGGCTTCTTCATAAAGTGTTCTTCAATAAACTATAATTTGAAACTTGACAACTTTGTCAACTATATCTTTTTGTACCACAAGTGAAGTGATTATAGATAGTCTGTTTTTTGGGTTTGGACTAGTATTTAGACCTGGTTGCATTGCTATTGATTAATGAGAAATGTGACTTGAGGACCTACGGAGTTATTTGTAGCTAACTATAAAGTTGAATGGTTGAAGTTGAACTCTCTCTCTTCCTTCCTCACAGACATCGATGAATGCAAAGAGAAGAAAGCTTGTCAGTGCCCTGAATGTAGCTGCAAGAATACTTGGGGCAGCTATGAATGTACTTGTAGGGGGGATCTTCTGTACATCCGGGACCATGATACCTGCATAAGTGAGTCCATGGAACTTAACATATTTACACATTCATTTGAGTAGGCTTTGTTTTTACATTCCCTGCTGGATAATCTGCAGGTAAAACAGCTAGTCAGGGGAGATCTGGTTGGGCTGCATTTTGGGTCATTGTGATCGGCTTGGCTATGGCTGCTGGTGGGGCATATCTGGTTTACAAATATAGAATAAGGGTAAGCTTTTGCATTTCCTTTGTTTAGTGATGTTATTAAATAGTCTATTTCTTGCTAAAACTCTACTGCATAGTGGGCTGTTCTTGGAGAACGGACTCTGGAACTTAGGGTAAAAAAATCTGAAATTTGCACAGTTTGGTCTCACTCCCACAGAATGTTAAACATACAATTATATTTCAACTACGAAGTTAATCGTTGTTTTAGTATTTGCACATTAAAATTTGAGTGCGAAATACCATAAACTGGTTAAGTAACCGAACAAACTGCATAAATATTAAACAAGCAAGAATTTGAATCATGGGAAGACACTTACGTCATTTTATAGCCAACAAAGGGGGATCAAACAGTAATTTAACCTTTTATTATGCTTTTTTGGCTTCTGTAGAAAGTGGCATTTCCTCCATTTATAACTTGATCATATGTTTGACTATGCGTAAATCTGATGGTATAATGGTGGATTTTGCAGTCATACATGGATTCTGAAATCAGAGCGATCATGGCACAGTATATGCCCTTGGACAGCCAAGGGGAAGTTCAGAGTCATGTCAATGATGAGAGAGCATGAAGAATAAAACAGCTGATCTTTCTCTCTTGAGATCTCATTTCATGACACGCAGCATACATGAAATGTATCTTTTTCTTCTGCTTTTTCTGGGCCTTCAACAGTCTCAGGATTGAATTTGTTGACTGTATCATATGCTCAATAAAGATTACGATGAGAAAAGTTGTCCTACGATATTAGTTTTTGGTTTTTCATTAGTGATTTAGGATTTTAGTATAGGCTTAAAGTTGATGTTCAGACGATGTATATTGATTTGTGGGGTGACTTGTGTAGGGGTAATTTGCAGATCCATATCACATGAGCACAATGTGTATTCTGCAGCTACAAAAGAATTTCATCCATACATTATATGTGCCGTTAAAAAATAAATCTACTGAAACTGCTCAAAGCTCCTCCTCCTCGTGAGTGTGGATTTTTAACAATTGAAAATTAACAATATTATTGACCTTAAATCATAAGTTAAAATGATATAATGGCTATTTCTTTTATTTTGCTATCTTAATTTTATACCATTTTAATCACAATAATTTTGTCAAATATAAACTTCCTTTCATTATCTCGATAAGGTCATCCAATCATAAATTATTCAACTCCAACAATCATGGGTGTGTTTGGATGGATAGTAACAAAATTGACTTTTATTCTATCTAATTTTTATAAAAGTCAGTTAAAGTAAAAGCTAGTTTTTTTTTGGCCAGCAAAAGTAAAAGCTAGTTAATGTAATATGATTTATGTTTAGATTGATGTTTCTAAAAAGTCAGTTTAAAAAGTTAAAATTTGTTTGGATGGATAATAAAAAGATAAGTTTAAATGTAAAATGATATAAAAGAACATGAGTTTTATAAAATACTACCTTTGGTTCTCAATATAAGATTTAGTTAACTAATTTGAAAAGACTAATAAAATTAAATAAATTATTTTAAAATGTTTATATTTATCGTTTTTCTTCAAATTAATTTATTTGATTTATAAACTAATATGTAATCTCGATATCTTAATCATGTAAATCCTATTGCTTATATATCGCCTGACTTTGTATAGTTTACTTTGCAATGAGAATTATCCATTTCATTCAAAATATGTAATCTAAATATCTAATGATATTATAAGTATTTTAAAGATATCATGTCACGTACGATATAATTATGTGATTTATTTAGTTTCTTTAATCTATTCAAATTAGTCTTTTGGGGTCTTATTTTAAAGAGCAAAGGTAATATATGATATGTATATAAGTTGATAAATTTTAGAAAAATAATAATTTAAATTAATGAAATTTTATTAGTTAATTTTTTCATCTTAGAAAAAAAATCAAATTATTAGATTAAGATAGGACCTATTTAAATATTCTTATCTTTTTTTTTCCATCTTAATTCCTTCTCACCCCATGTTATAAACACCAAAAGCTAAGAATCCTAGTTTTCCACCGCAATGAATCTTTTCCAAAAATTGGTTAGACTTTAATGAGCCAATAACTTCAAATCATCCACAAACGTGAGTTTCACACTTTCCTAAGCACTTTTTTCAGTCCAAACGGTAATCCAAACGCCTCCTAAATCTGGCCCAAGAAAAAACTTTAACAATCAAAATTGAATTCTCCAACTGCCAAGGCCCGAGTTTACCAGCCCAGGTGGCTTGTATTTGTATGGATAATGGATGTGAGTATATGTGAATATGAGCCACCAGAAAAATTGCTTGAGCTTTGTACCCAAAAAAAAAAAAATTGCTTGAGCTCCTTTCAAATCTTCATGACTCTGTTTCCAAACCCACTTCTCTATGGGAATTACATCATCTCTATTTTAATTCACATGCATTTTGTTAGCATGCCAATATATTATACATAAATAATTCAATTCACTGATGTCTCATCTAAGTATAATTTAAAAATTTTAACAAACCTAACTATTCTTGAATCATAAATAATATGACTTATTTCTTAGATTTTATGCAATGCACAGATTCACAGAACCCCTCCTAGTTATCCAATAAAACAAAAAAAAAAATGCAAATGTATGCAGCAAAAACATAAGATGATATCCTTTGGGAAAAGTTAAAAACGATGTATCCTGTTGTTGCTGCCGCCTTTTCTTATGCCTGTTTAGTT
The DNA here is from genome assembly GCF_004799145.2 of Neltuma alba. Classification (NCBI taxonomy): domain Eukaryota; kingdom Viridiplantae; phylum Streptophyta; class Magnoliopsida; order Fabales; family Fabaceae; genus Neltuma; species Neltuma alba. The sequence continues at coordinate 104,560 of NW_021636776.1, read as the reverse complement.
GGAGTGAAATTGAGGTCTAGTCCAATATTCAATCCATTGTTAACAATCGGAGCGTACATCCATAGATCATCAGAGCTAAGAAGCTGTTAATTTGATATCAAAATATGAGAGAGAGAAGGATTAAGCTGATAATCATCTTTCTAAAACTAAGGTTTCAGATGATGAAGTTACTTAGATTGTTACCTTAATTTGTAGCTGTAAAAATTTCACATATTGAGCAGCTTCCTCAAGCATAGTGCTTATATCCACCTGCATATTTTCCAAGTTCATCTAGCTTCAGAATTTAATCATCTAGTCTGAATTCAATTTATAAACTGATAAAGAGATTATAACGATTATGGGTAGACACACAAATATTTCGCATAATTTAAGGCATGTTTTTGTCTCATCCGCTTAAAATTACCTTCGTTCCATTAGGGACAAGGTTTTGTAAGATTCTCAACCTTTCATTTATTCTCCCTCTTCTTCTCTGCATAATGTAGAAGGTAAGTGTTAGATATTAACCTTCAAGTATGATAACAAGATTATTAAAGACGGATAATTTTTACCAAGGCTTGACAACTGAATCTACATAATAAGCTAAGCTAAGTAATGAATTGCAGGAGACTTACTCTTGCATAGAGGCTCTGGGGATCAGTGGCAGGACCTTTGTCAGATCTTGATTTGCTGTTTGAGTTAAGATCTTTATTGTTTTTAGGGTCTGTGTCATCCTCCTGAGAAGCAGTGGAATCATCCTCTGATGAGCAGAAGCTGCTAGAGTTGTGCCCATGAAGGCCACCATTGCTTCTATTCTCTTCCTTGTTGCTTTTAAAAGACTCTGGATTCCTCCTTGGTTTAACATTCCTCTTGTTCTTCTGTATCCACAAAACCAAATCATCATGGGCATCTCATAAATTCAAAGGACTAAATCAACCTGTTCGTTCCTAAAGAAAATGCACACTGATCTGAAAAAATAGCGGTATACCTCAAATGAGCTCCTTGATCTCTTTCCAGAGTTCTGCAGGTTGCTGGTTTTACCATCCTCCTGTGCTGGTTCAGAAACTTGTACTTCACGGGACATTGATATGGAACCAAAATTATTGGTAGCATCAGCAACATTTGAAGGAAAATAGAAGCTGTCACCAGTGAAGCCTGTAGGCCAAAATGCAGAAGAAGATTGAAATCCCAAGTTGGCATTTCCATAGAGATCCTCTGGGACTGAACAGTTTTCAAGAAACTGGGTCATAAACTCAGCTTCCTGAGCAGTGTAAACCCCACTAAGGTAGCTCCATTCTTGAGAGATTATCTCACTAGGCTCCATTATTTTTCTCTGTAAGCATTTCAGAGAGAAGGGTCCCTTATTTTTTTGTGTTTGAATGCTTGAAAGGAGGAATAAGATGAGTACTCTTTATTTATACCCTAAGAAGGGGTGGCGTTGAGTCATATAAAAGAATATATGTGGACTTGGAATTGCCAAAAATTGGATCGGACAAAGTCATAATTCCTTCATGAATTGACTTTGCACAAGTCTTTGAAAGAGAGCAGTTATATCATCTGAGAAGGACTGGACCCACTTCATGTACATGTACTTGTTGTGCATTATAATATTCTGCTAAAAGATTCCCCTCCAAAAATGTTAAGGGGGTATATCCTCGATGTCATGCATTATATGAAATCTGAGAAATAAGTCGCAGTATTCATAACTTACAAATAATACAGCTTGTTAATTAGAGTTATTAGAATTCTTATATTATATATAGACATATAAATAGATTCTCTTGAGTTATGCATGCATCTAATTTTTAACTTGCAACCTCTGGATTAAATATAGCTAAAACCAGACACTAGCATCTTCTGTCTGGATTCTTGTCCCCTCCATAACTATGTTAAACTGTAACCTAGCTCTTTGTTTTCTCCTCTACAATCCCAGATTTCAACACTTGTAACCAGATATATTATGCTTGTTTTACAAGTTAGTTGGATTATGAATTAGTTTCAATGTATTTGTCCATTCTTTTATGTTAATATGCTGTTATTGCTAAATTGCAGTAGGAAGGACCCGTGCAATTACAATTTTGCATACAGTTCGAACCAAGCGTTGGACTATTCAGACCTGTGTACAACACATGAAATTTTATCTTCTGTTTTAAAACTGGTGGCTTGCCAATGTTAAAATAAGCCAGTTAGACAAACTTGGTCTGTGTTTCTGTGAACAACTGCTTGCAAATTTTATATTGCATACTACTTCCTCTAGTCCTTTTGGTAAACTCCAATTAACTGCTTTAGGTAAATTAAGAAAATTAAAGAAAGTTAGTTAAAATTAGTTATTTCTTATAAAATCTAAAGACTGTCCTGGATAAAATTTATTAGTTAGAGGAGTTTGATTAATGACGCAAAATAACAGAATACTAAGAAAGTGAACTCTGATAACATACATCCGCTTTCTTGTAAGTAGATTTTCATTTCAACATCGGAGGAACAGAAGAAAATGGTAGCATGTTTGTTGTTTATCCTTTTTGTCTATGACAATCAAAGAACAGCTTTTGATCAGAGGGAATCAAATCTTAGCGTTTTTTAAAGTAATTAAGAAACCCCATTAAATAACAATCTGATTTTGTCACTCTCGCATGCGACCCGCTGATGATTGTTCATAAATTTTATAAGTATAGTTCAAGACCGGAAAAAAAAAATATATTATGCCAATTCTTTCTGGGGTTTACACGGAAAAATAGAGAGATATTCAACTGATTGTTTATTTTATTTTATTTTATTTTAAGACACACAGCATTAACGCACGACTGCTAAAAGTATATTTGTAGAATATCAATGTGTGTTGGCCAAAAAGGTAGAATATCAAGAAATTAGCTGGCGTTTGATTTTTTTAATTTGCCACCATTTTCTAATTTTTCAGAGTCAGTTATATTTAAAATGTTGGAATTGTTGGAAAAGGATTTGTTCGGGGAGGTAAAACCCATTTCAATGATTTCTACACCTTAAAAGGATTAATATCTCGTTATTGGTTAGAGATACCACCTGATTTCTACAAAAAAAAAAAATGTTGGAATTGTTTAAATGTGGGCTAGAGACAGGCGAACACGCACATTACATGTTAATTAAGTGGTAATCTCGTAATGAAATAATTATTAACTCTTGATTTTTTTTTTTGGAGAGAGACTGATGCGGACAAATGAAAGGAGTATTACTTAAAAAGGGGAAAGTCAATTATGATATTAATAGCACATAAATTAAAGAAAGCCGTGGGAGTGGAAAATCCTGATTAACCCAAGCACAGACGTGTGCGGTCCACTGTTTATAAAAACCAACTCCTCGGACTAATACCTTCTATTTTAATCAATTAAAGCAATTTTGTTTACAAGACCTCTATTTATGGTACTTTTATTGGTTATTACTTATATAGTATTCCATTCGATTCCAAATATAATATGAGTAGTTTATTTTAGTTCCATATATAAAACCTCAATCAACTATTTATTTAATAACTTTATAATTTTTTTAAATTATTCTTATTAATTACATATATTAAGAGAACTTATATTAAAAGGATTACTTTTGAATACAAATAATTAAAATTTATAGTTTAAATAAAGTAATATATAATTTTATAAATAATTAAATTAACTAATTTTTTAATTTATACAAATTAGTCAGTAACTATTATATTAACTGGAACTATATAATATTTGCCTTTGAGTTGTAGACTTTACACTTCGATGTTGATATTTTATAGACAGGGATATTATTCCCATCATAGGTGGGATGCAACACTGATGTTAATCCTTAAACAACATTAGACTGTTCTTATTTAGAACCAGTTTGAAACAGCTTATAAGTAACTTTTCAATAGTAATTTATGAAATACGAGGCAAATATATGAGAAGAGTTTTGTCTCGACTTACATGAAACGTATTTATAGAAGATTTCTACCGCTATCCCAAACAGGCACTAATTGTTAATCCCTAAACATTGCTTTTCTCCACATTTTCTTTGCACACCATTATACCGCACTTTATGAAAACGTCATGCTAATTAAGGTGATCAATTCATTAACCAATGGTACCGATAAAAGGATTTGACTTTAGAAGCTCCAAAATGCTAATTAAAACCTACTACTCCTATAATATAAGGCTTGACTTTTGATCTATCAGCAAAGTAATATGAGGAGTACTATTTCAACTTATTATAAAACCCTTTGGCCGAAAGGAAAAATACTTATTATAAAATCCACACGTCAAACAAGGTTCAGTTCAAAGGATTGAACTTGGACATGGGGTTTAAATCTAATGATCTTCTTTTGTTATCGTATCTCTTTCAGATTGACTTTCAAGACGTTAAATATAAAGAATTTCATTACCCCCATGAATAGTCAACTAACGGTAGTATTCCTTAAATGTTTATGCGTGTGTATATAAATATATTATGTATTGTATACTTACATATACTAATTATGCCCAGTTTAGCGCGAAGTACTTTGAACTTTACTCAAGTGCTCATTAATGTTATATTAACAGTTCAATTTTTTCTCCTTAATTATAACTCTGACTTCTTGAGTTTAGCAGCAGCTAGCCATGGAGTTTTGAGTTTTCACGTGCTTTTTGACAACTTTAAAATATAAAATGATTCTGCAATTATAAATCATAAAATTGACTTCGAACTACAGGAAAAAAAAATAAAAAACACATGTTTTCAGTGGTGGAACCAGGACCCACGGGGTGCAATGTAATGTAAAAATAATATTTTATTATTTCAAAAAGTTATTATTTTTAAATCACCTATTTCATAATATTTTCAATTTTTGAATTAAAAATATGCATTTCAATTGTCCTCTATGTAATTTTTTTTAGTTTAGAATATCTATAAATAAAAGTATGCAATTTTAATCTGTTTTCCATATTAAAGGTAGGTTACAATATCAAGACTAGAGGGGGCAAAATATCAAATTTACCTACCGTAGATGTAATTTCACCAAGTCTACAGGATAAATCACATAATTTACGAATGGTACAGTTTGCTATTTTATATTGATGATTAATATTGATTTCCGATTATTCAACTTACTGATGCTTCTTCCAGAGTATCGTCATTCTCCTAAAATATCTCGCTTCACTGAAAGAAAGAAAGGAAAAGGACAGATTTTATCAAAGATGGGCTTAGGACTGAGAGCACAGAGACTTTCATGCATTTGATTTGAATGAACAAATTACAGATAATTCTGTCAAAGGTATTAATGTGGGAATTATAGTTGAAGTGGTCTGGGCAAATCGGTGGTGCAAGTTTACAGATTCAATATAATTACAGAGTAAGCCAGTACAGAAAACATATGTAAACCCCATTTCCAATTCCACTTCAAACGAACTGAGGGCAAAGAACAAAGATGCCTATGAAGGAATTTTATGGAACACATTACTGTCATCAGCATTCAAATGAAACTTATCTTCCATGTACTTGTATGTTTTTTACTGAAACAGCAACTGGTCCGAATAATGGTGCCAAACAGACAACCAGCGAGAGCACCGGGAGCCAGCGATACTGAAACTTAACATGCCTTTAGAATTTCTGAGCGTTAAACCGTTACTCATCATTAGGAAGCTCTTCACCAGGACCTCGTTGCACTAGTCTGTAATACAATATACCCATAGTTGCCATACATGCCCTGCAAATAGTCATAAAAAATTCATCATTACAACTTACAAGAGCTGTGTATCTGAGTTTTGAATTGGGGTCCTCTAAATTTATTAAAGTTATCAATTCCAAGTTCAAAGAAATATGGAGATAATACGAGATCTAGCACCTTGTGCTACAATAGCATTCATGTTCTTCTAAGAGCAAGAAGAGAATGGTCCATGAAATCATGTTGAGAAATATAGATGTAAGAATTATTCGACATGAATTCAGCCTTCAAGCTGTTTTGGTCCTCATCAACCTTGGAATACATGCGACTTGCAGCAATTAAATGGCAGCTCACTAACCTCACTCACTACCTTCTTCTTTCCTTTGGTCTTAAATGTAAGACCCATTTTGTAGTGTAAATTACATTACAAAATGGATTTTACATTTAGGACTAGAAGAGTACTAAATTATCCACCATTAGTCATTTTATAAGTGATGCTGAAGTAACTCTGAATTTGCAGAAATCTCAGAGCCTGTTTTTCATCTTTTCAGTTTCTCCAAGACATAGTTTGGTAGGAAAGAAAATGTAGAGGATAAGAAGAGATTTACATAATTGCAATCATGAGAAGGATTTTTCTTGGGTCCATCCTTGACGATTTTTGATGCCGTGTACGGCCTTCTGAGGTTTCATTTCCATTTGATGCATCTTTTCTTGGAGGTGCAGTAACTGGCAGGGTAGGCAATGAACTAGACCAAAAGGGAAGCAAAGCTCTAAGAAACTTATGGCGGAAGGAACCTGCATTTGAAAAGATGAAAGCTTGAATTAACCAATTGATTTGCCCATCATGAGAGCAGAGAAAACCATGTCTAACCAGAAGGTTTAGTTTGAAGGCTAGAAACAGAATGCATAAATAGATTAAACTAATTATTGATTATTGATACATTTTAAAGACGAACTTTTGTAAAGAATATATCACCTCTTCTTGTATACTTTTTATGATCCCCATCTTCATCATCAGCATAATATGAAATTTCAGAATTTTGCCGTTCAGCATGGAGAGAACTCTTCCTAGTGGTAGCACCAGGCTGCATTATTCGCAAAAATGATGGGGGAAAACTATAAGGGATAAAAGATGCGTATTTGAAACAGCACAAGATTCACAATAGAAGGCAAAAAAAAAAAAAGGGAGCAAAAATTTAGATCTAATCAGCAAAAGGGCAGGTGAATGCAAACAAGATAAGTTCACCCAAATATAATGATTTTAGATGCAATTTCTGGGAGTAAAATTCTCTTACAGGAGCAGGACTCGGTGTCTTAATGAAATTTCCTGCTGAATTAGGACTGTCTATTTCCACAATATCAGTCACTGAAAGTTTTGGCCTTGTTCCAGGTGGAGACGAATATCCTTCAACGGAGTCTGATATTTCATTATTTTTCTTATCAATCAATGGATCTGAAGCAAATGCTGGAGGAGGACCGTGAGATTCTGTGACTGGCAATGAAACCGGATGATTTCCAAAAAGACTCTTTTCCACACCAGTCTGCACAAAAAGCAGGCAATAAATATTCAATATATATTGATTATACAATTAAGAAAAAAACAGAGAGACAAATAAAGAGAATGACAGACCACTTTAACACGGAAAGGGGGAAAAAAAAACTACATAAACTCAAAATTGTATCATTAAATCTAAGGGCAGTTTTGAAGAAAAAAAAGGTGGGAATAATTTACTTTTGCAATCATGGATCAGTGCTACAACACAAATACTGAGCATGCCCAACTGCATATAAACGAATATGGACTTTGAATGAACATTCAAGATGCTATATGATGGCATCTACCATGAGGTGACCAAAGAGATTGCTGACCAAAGGAGATGAGCATGGAGGTAAAACTAGTAATATCCTAGTTTTCGGGGAGAAAAAAAAAGAAACAGGAGGAAACAGCAGTTTATAGTGAGTGGTTTGACTACAATCGAAAAATAATGGTGTGTTCCGGATCATGTCCTTTATAGGTCAAAAGTTTTAATCCCAGATCCATACACACCAAACTGAACATATCACTTTTTGCGGATTTCTGGCTGGTCATATTGTAATCTTCTACCCCTTCTTTCAAACTGCAAACTCATTTTGTATCTATAACCATAATAGAATCACAAAGTAAGCATCCCATGTTTGTGCAATTACATCAAGAAAGCTACCCTAGTATTATCCCCGTTAAGAAATCAGAAAATGAATCCTCAAAACATTATCAGTACTTAATTCATATACCTGCACAATAGCTTCCTTCAATTTTGAATGAAGACGAGATTCAGAATCTTTCACACTTTTGGGAGGCCATATCTGCACGCAACAAATAAAATTTCGTTTGGAATGGGGGACCATGAAACAGCCAAAAGGTGGCAGAAGAGATCTCATAAATGTGGAAGTATATGCAAAATCAAATTACCATACAAGGGAATATAAGAAGACAATTGCAATTTGTAGCTAACAAAGTGCTAATTGTTCAAACACCCTGCGCTTCTATTTAATTATGCGCTTTCTCTAAATTGATAGAGCTGATGACCTCACACTTTATATTATAGATAGAACTATTTGATTTGGTTTATCCGGGGGGGGGGGGGAGGAAAAAAGGAAAAAGTAAAAATGAAGGGGAGGAAAAAAAAAACTTGATCTGCAAGTTATCATTAGGCTTCCTTTCTTTTCCCTGTGTGTACATATTTTATGTTCGAACCACTAGCCAGAGCCATATAAGTATGAACAGAACTAGGGGGAAAAATCAGCATGCTAACTTTGAGTGAAGAGTATACAGGCTATTACGCTACTACCAACCAAAAATCAATCTTATTCCTGAAACAGAAATCATTTTAAGCTAAATCTTACCGCAGTGGAACATGAGGGACACACATATCCTGCTGGGGCAGTATGCGGAGGAAAGCTCTTGATATGCGAGAGCAAACAACTTGTGTGTATAACATCTATAGAAAATTTGAATCGATGTTACATAATTCAGTCTGTGTTCAGGAGGATTTTTGTAAAAAATGTGTGTGTGTGAAAGCAAAATGACATACGCAAGCAACCCAGTCGAGTTGTTTGAGATTCTGACCCCTCTTCTAGAACAGCTTGACATTGGCAACATTTAGGCGGCCAATCATACTCGCCATCTATAACCCATTCAGAGTAAGCCCGGACCTAAGAATGATGACACAAAAACAAGGCTTAAGCTCAGTACATCCTTATTGTCCTTGCATAACCTTAATAGTTCCTCTTCCTTCTTAAATTAGTCTCCAAGAAAACATTAAGAAAAGAATAAAATTAGGTCCAGGTGCACAATATAAGAACAAAACCTTGATAATGTATATGCGGTGAACAAAGTTCAAACAAATCTAGAGAGGAAGATAACTAGGAGGAAGAGAATGCAGCCGGGCCATCTTAGCAATCATTGAAGAACAATCTTAACAACACAAACTTACCACGCAGATTTGGTGCTCAGGGAAACAGATACATTCTCCGCAGACAGGAACTTTGTGCACGAAGCAATACAACTTAGTAGCCTGTGCACCGAAGAAAACCCAACCCATAAGTTAGTACTTCGTATGCAAATTCAATTGAACGGTGCGTGTAAAGGATACAAGATCAGCTTTGACCAAAAGGCCTGACAATAGAAACAAGATAGTTCCCCAGAGCTATAAACCAAATTCACAACAACGATGTGCCCTTACTGATTACTTCTAAGCTCAAATCCAATAATTATAAGCTCAAGCTTCCGTTTCAAAAACGCATTTGCATGGAAATCAAACTAATGCTTAAGCTCACAGATCACGCGTGATCTGAAATTACAATACCAATCCGATCTACTCATTGGTTTATATATCAATCATAATTACCCCAAACGAATTCACAGTAAAATCATCAAGAAAAAAATTGCGACGTGAGAGAGAAACAGGCGAACCTTTCGACACTTGCAGACCACCATTGCATTGACCGCTAAAATCAGAAGAGATTAAAACAAAAGAACCTCACAATGATTCAGCTGGATTTGAAAGTAATTTCCTAGGTATTACAGCAAAGTGCGAGATCGAATAAGCATAATCACAGGAACCAAAAAATAAAACACTCAAGAAATTTTGTTCTAATGATCTTCTTCACTGGTACTGCAGTTCATACGCTGAGCTCACTACGAAGAACCCCGTTCTCCTTTTGCCACCGAGATCCGCAACACTTTTTTGTCCAAATTTTTCCTAAACGGGTGCAGAAAACTGCTTAAAAAATTATTTGGGCCGGGTTATAAATTGGTCCAAACTATCAATGAGCACCTGGATTGCGGCCGTGGCCGTAGTTTGAGATGATTATAGTTTATGAATAAAATATTTATTTGTTGGCAAAAAAGAATAAAATATTTATTTGTGTGAATGTCTATTGCCACACATCTCCCTTCAACTTTCTTAATAAAGAAATCTGGCTCTCATAATTCCTGTAATCTATTCTATCACTTATGTTCATGAAATTTGTGTTTTCTCATGCCCTACCATTTCGCATTTAGTATTATGAGACTTCTAAATTATAAATACTTATAAATGGAGGATATGTATCCTGAATTTGATACTTTTGAAGTGAATAAAAAATGTTGAAAAAAAGAGTGAATGAAAAATATTTTCTCTTAAATCTCTTCTTTTCAATTCTCTATTCCTCTATACAATTTTTTCTTTCTCTTATTAAATACCCCACCATCCTTAATATAAGAACTATTTAACTAATTTAATTAAATTAAAAAATTAATTAATTATAAAAATATGATATGTTTTTCTAAAACACCATAATTATCTTTCTTATTATCCTCCCTCTTTCACTTATTTGATTATGGTTAAGGAAACATCCATAACAGTAATTTAGAAAAAAATTAATAAAAAAAAAAGTCTTATGTTTATGATTAAAATTTTTTTGTTTCTAATTATTTAGTATCAAGATTAACTTAACAATTAGATCCTGTATTAAAAAGGGAAAGTACTACTATTTCATATGTTTTTTTTCCATTAAGAAGAGGGGGACAACTATCAAATGAGTCACAGCGACACAATTTGCAAATGAATAGCATTTCAATTCTCGTTAAAACCTTTTATTGCGAGCGTACGAAATGGTCAATGGTTTGTGCCTAATGGGGGCAAAAAGATCTAGCGTATTAGTTTCCTTTTAGTATAATAAAAATGACTTCATAAATAAAATATAAAACGATCAGTTATATATTAAAAAACAAAAGTCTTATTTTGTCCATGAGTATCGATTTATATCTCTTAAAACTAGTTGCAATTTATGTTTGTGTGGAGAAACACGTTAGTCGTATCTTTCGTTTTTTTGGCCTAAAAAGTTAGTCGCATCTAACATATTTTTTTAATCTTTATATAAGACTTATTTAATTAATTTAATTAGAGTTAATTATAAAAATATAATATAATTTTTTTTAAATACTATAATCATTTTTCTTAGTATCATTTCTCCTTTTCTTACTCTGTTATGATTGAGAGAATATCAATAAAAATAATTTAAACAAATTAATAAATATGAAAAGTATATTTTATATTTAGGATCAATGGCATCTCAACAATTGAGTTTTTCATTAAGACTGGTGGAGTAGTTAATCTGGCAGTTACTGTTTGACCTCATCAGCTCAAATCAGGTTGGATTATGACAATTCCTCAAAAGGACACAATTATTTTGTTTTTCATAATCGAATCACATAGTTTTATTTTAAAAAATTGAGTTAGGTTAGGGTGAAACGCGGAAATGACATCTGCAGATCGTTAGATTCAGCCTGACCTGGATATCCTCTAAGTGCGTTGGAATAAATTCGTGCAATATTTATTATAATCTATTTATGTCGTCCATTGGTCAAAACGACTACGCCGTGTTAATGGCCTTCCAAGATGGTGCTACCACCGGGAAATGGGAATAATGGACGTCCCTGATTTGAATTTGAATATCCACAAGACCTTAAAAATTTGAACTATTCGGCGTCTTCCCATCAAGTTCACGTCAAAATTTCAAATCACTTCCCTCCTTCTCATCTTCGCTCTTTGGTCTGAGACTGAAATTTCTTCTTCGTAGAAAAACCCTAAGATTGCTAATCAATCCCAACATGTCTTCTGTGGTACCGCCGCCGGCCCCCGGCCGAGAACTCTCGAACCCACCCTCCGACGGCATCTCAAATCTTCGGTTCTCCAACCATAGTGATCACCTGCTTGTCTCCTCATGGGATAAGGTGTGCGCCTGCTCTCCATTTCTGCTTACTTGTCGTTTTTACTGTTTTGCTAATTAACAATGTAGTTCGTTACGCTGAGCCTGAGCTTTGGTTAATATCTGATTAGAGTGTACGATTGTATGATGCGAGTGCCAATGTGCTCAGAGGAGAGTTCATGCACGGTGGACCTGTGCTTGATTGTTGTTTCCATGATGATTCTTCAGGATTTAGCGTCGGTGCCGACAATACAGTGAGGCGGTGAGTGTCTTTTTCTTTCTTTCTTTCTTTATTGCTGAGTCTGTTTCTTTTGATATTTTGAATTTTCTTCTTAGTTCCCGAGATATGTTGTGTGAAATGCGCTGAGGCCTCACTTGTTAGTGGTTCACGGTTGACTCCTCATGTCGAGTTGCTTGATTAGCTTGAAGTAGCGTTTTGTTGCGACCTTTGCAATGCGTTTAAGCTACATGAATGTGCTTAAGAATGATTCTGATTTCTGAGAAGCAGGTTCAATCTGTAAGTGTTTGTTTAGACAATGAACGCTGCTTATTCTAGCTTCTTCCTCTGCTTACTATGAGTGTTGGTACACTCGTGACTTTAGTGATAGTATTCATGTCACTTGTCAATAATGCAAATCCTTGTACTCTAGGCACAATGTTATTTATTTGGAATGAAAAGCTATGGTTGACCATATTGTTACAATAGAAACAAAACAGAGAACATCACTACGTCTGTCCAAGCCAATTAACTCCTTATAAATTACCCGGGGTACACAAAAGGAAAAAGAGGGAGCATTAAGCATACTTGTCTCCTCATAATTGAAGTTGCTTATCTTATATCCCGTCAAAAAAAGAAGTTGCTTGTGTTCAGGGTGTCTGCACGCAACCTTGCACAAGTGCATGTTGCCCAGTAGCAACCTTGTGCAACGTAGAGGTTCCCTGCACACAGCCTTGTGTAGGTCTAGGTTGCTCGTCCGAGTTGCTGCAGGCATCCTTGCGTGTGGTCCAGGTTGCCTGCGCACTGCCATAAGCTATAAGTCTGTCTTCTATCGTCTTGAGCTTAACCTAAGTTGATTTTAAATTTAATTATTCAACACAGGTGAACATTGCAAAAAAGTAGTTAGTGTCCAGCTTGTAATGTTATTGTCATCGGACCTGAGTTGATGTTAACTGTATGATTTCTTCCAGGTTAGTCTTCAGCTCTAATAAGGAGGATATTCTAGGAAGGCACGATGCACCTGTTCGTTGTGTAGAGTACTCTTATGCGGCAGGTCTGTTACTGTAGCCGTCAAAATCCACTAAGGATTTACTAATACTGCTTACCTTATCTCATTAGTTTTCTCTACTTTTTAGTTTTTATACTTGTATGTAGCTGAGATGAGATCCGTAGTGAAAGAAGCTTTTCTTGAAATGATTTGACAGTTAGCAATAACAAGAACAAATTTTGATTATTCGCTAATGATCCTGTATCACTCTTTCACACCCTTGGCTTATTTGAATGCTAGTTTCATGCATATTGAATTTAAAGTTCTCTTCTCAGCTAAACCAAATGTGCCTCTAGTCAGAAACCTGTCAGAATAGTAAGTAGCAATTTAAGATATTGCTCATAAAATTTTGGATTATATACTCTCTAAAACATCAGTTGGAAAGTCAATCTAGACATCTTCAAAGTTTTTGTAATGTCATGTAGATGCAGTCTATATGGCCTTGAGGACCATCACCATTGTTGAAATGGTTTATAATGTCAAATTATCAAACAGTTGTTGCTATGTTGATGTCTCATCTCATGAATGTTTTGTTTGCTTATATAATATTATCCTGCCCTTTCTTTGGAATTATTGTTCTATAGTTGATGCCCGGCATTGTTATGATGTGCGGCTTCAATAAAGTCATCGTATCCCACTTATTTGTTTTTATGACAGGGCAATTGATCACTGGTAGTTGGGATAAAACCCTGAAATGTTGGGACCCTAGAGGAGCAAGTGGACAAGAGCGCACACTTGTTGGGACATACCCACAACCTGAGCGTGTCTACTCTCTTTCCTTGGTTGGGCATCGTCTGGTTGTAGCAACAGCTGGAAGACACGTTAATGTTTATGATTTGAGGAATATGTCTCAGCCTGAACAACGGAGGGAATCTTCATTGAAATATCAAACCAGATGCGTGCGCTGTTACCCAAATGGAACAGGTATTTACTTGAACTTTTGGGCTTTTTTTGGGTAAATTGTTTTAAGTTGTCTTCGAATTCTCATTGAGTTCCCTTGAGTAAACGACATATATTTTCTGTTATATACCGTGCTTTAACCTTTTTTAAAGTACTGACATTGAATATGCTGAGGAATGCTACAACCATGTGCAAATGAATGAAGGAAATAGGACTCTTTATATGTTCATGTTATGTGTCATATAATGAAATTCAGCTGATGACATACTGATAGTTTGTCATTTTTATTCTTTATATATGATCTGATGCATTCGGTTCTCATTTGATTTCTCCATGCAGGATATGCACTTAGTTCAGTTGAAGGGCGAGTTGCAATGGAATTTTTTGATCTCTCAGAGGCTAGCCAGGCCAAAAAGTTGATTTTTTCCTTTCCTATCTCTATTCATGGATTTTGTTCTCCTGATATGATATTGATATTCTGCTCGCCTCTTATCAGTATCTATGATATATTTTGTTGGTTTCATTCAAGAATAGCATACGTTCACCTTCTTCAAACAACTTTTCGGTTAGTGACTTCCAAGTTTCCTGCAGATATGCTTTTAAGTGTCACAGAAAATCAGAAGCTGGAAGGGACATTGTTTATCCTGTAAATGCCATAGCATTCCACCCCATGTAAGTATGATAGTGTTCTTCATTTCTTGGTCTTGTTTATCTTACTTAAGCTATGAGGCAGAGTGCAAAAGTTATATATGTAATTTTTGGTCCATTGACTATAAACCAAGGGTTACCACGATGCAATAGGTGCAAAGGGGAAATACCTTGATATTTCATCGAGGAACCAGTTTCTTTTTATAAGACTTCAATTGATGAAGGTCCTTAATACAATCTGAATAATGATGGGCATGACCATGATGTTAATTGGAAATTAAATACTTGCAAGTATGCTTGGAACTATTAGCCACATTGAAACTGAACGCTGACAGATGGTACCATGATCGACTGTGAAATTCAGCTGACTAAAATTTGGGCAAACTGATTTTACTAATTAATAAAGAAAGAGGCAAGCTTTATATTGATTAATTGAAATGAGTCGGCATCTTTAAAATACCCGCCTTAGTTGTGTCTTTAGGCTTACATTGAAGTTTCAACTATACTAGGTTATAAAGGCTGAAAATGTGTCTGTTGCCCTTTTGATCATACTGGGATATGATGGAGTTGTTCACAATGAGATATCTTGGAGTGCTTAACAAGGTGCTTTATGTATGATTCTACCTGCAGATATGGTACGTTTGCAACTGGCGGTTGTGATGGTTTTGTAAATGTATGGGATGGAAACAACAAGAAGAGGCTATACCAGGTTTTGGTTATTTCACTGATTTTTTGAATATTTATTTCTACTTTTTATCTGAGTGAATTGCTGAATTGTCGTTTTCTCTTTCAGTACTCAAAATATCCAACTAGCATTGCAGCACTTTCATTTAGTAGAGATGGACGCCTCCTG
This sequence comes from Neltuma alba, assembly GCF_004799145.2. Classification (NCBI taxonomy): domain Eukaryota; kingdom Viridiplantae; phylum Streptophyta; class Magnoliopsida; order Fabales; family Fabaceae; genus Neltuma; species Neltuma alba. The sequence goes on along the minus strand of NW_021636776.1, from coordinate 89,055 downwards.
GCTGTTGCATCAAGCTACACATTTGAAGAGGGAGCTAAACAGTACTCTCTCTCTCTCTCTCTCTCTCTGTGTGACACTCCCCCGCTCCCCCCCCCCCCCAATACGTATTTCAACCTGAGTACTGGTACTCAACATGTTTTTCCCTAATTAAAAATATTTGAAGAGATTGTGCTCTGAACACATCGTAACTTATTTCTTGGAACTAATAATAATAATAATAATGAAAAAGAACACTTTGTAACTCTAACCTCTTGCGTAATCTTGTGCAGGCATGAACCAGATGCCATCTATGTACGCAGTGTAAATGAGATAGAGGTCAAACCAAAACCCAAAGTCTATCCGAATCCGCCAGCGTGATTCCTGATGATCATATTGAATATAGTAATTATTTTCTTTTTACGGATTATTCTGGCTACTTCTCCCAATTCTTTGTGACTTGGGTATGTAAACTAATTTTGTGCTGCCAATTTCTAGATACCAATTGTGGCAAGATTTTAGCTTTTCTACTGTTTGCCCGGTACCTCCACATTCATGGAGATACTGATGTTGTAAAAGTTGACTTGATGAGTCCGGTCTAGTGAGATGCCTGTCCTCACTATTACATGTGGTGGTTTACCTGCCAATAGAATTAATCAATGCTCAAAGTATTAGTTTGGAACGGATCCATTAAATCTCACTTTTCGTTTTTTGTGCACACTGCGCCTAAATTTAAGTCGCCAATTCAATGTGGTAGTTTCCAGGCCATAGGGTCATAAATTGAAGCCATATCCACGAGAAAGCAACTCCAATATTTAGCCAAGGCCAGATTAAGCTAAGGGACCGACAAACCAATAACAAAAGAAAAGTTGTCTAGATGTCTCGTCTCGTTACGTGATGCTGCGCATATTCTCGGTAAGCGATAATTCAAGTTTCTTCCCTGGCTAACTTGTTTCAGTTCATCACTAGGTGTGAAAAAGATAAGTTTGAAAAAAAAAAAAAAAATTCTTGCCAATGATTATCCAACTTAACATGAATACATAAAAAGATGGATCGCCCCGGTTTTTCCCCGAAAAGATATAAAGCTACGTAAAGAATAACCACGATGAGATCATCCATGGATAGTGCAAGAAGGAACAACCACTAGAATGGTCACTTGCTTGAGAGAAAATTCGTGAGAGGATTGAATCGTGTCAGGGTGAAGCATCTAGAACTTTCCACGTGGCACCATGTCAGCTACACCGCCGATTTGGACGGCTTTTAATTTTTTTTTAAAGAAAATATATCTCGCTTGTAATGTTTCGTGCCGGATGAGGATGAAAGGAGTAAGCCGCACTGTTGAGGCAAATCAGTGGATCATTAACTATCAACGGCTTGTCGGTTAGCCCCCACGTGGAACAGCGAGTATTTTAACTGGAACTCAGAGATCTCCACCGCCACGTGTCGCCACATGGTCCCTCCCTTACGGCTCATGTCCTGTTCCTCTCTTCACGCCCACACTCTTCGTTTCTTTACTTTAAATTAAATAAAAACATATAAAGACGGAAATCTCAATATAATTGCCACCATAAATCGGGAAATTAGAATACCTGGTAACCTGGATCAATTATTAGAGAATGCTAGAGAGAGATGCCATGAAGGTTTTTTTTTTTTTTTTTAAATTTTCTGTATAAATTTTTTAAAAGATTAAATAAATAAAGGGGGGGCGCGGGGGCAAGTAAGGATGATGTTGGAGGAATTAGCTGGATCCCCAAGTGGCCAAATGTGAGACTGCCAACCAGTGATTAAAAGAATTAAGAGAGTGGGCACCGCCAAACAGGGCGTGACTGAGGCGCGTGACGTTAGTCTTCCCTCACGCATGACTCTAACTCTATACCGTTCCCTTCCGCCTCCTCTACTTTTCTAATCATATCACCACAAGACAAGCCTCAGATTAGTCTAATTAAGCTAACACTATATTTTACCCACTGAATTATATACAGTAACTTTAATTTTGAAACAAAATTAAACTCGTAATCATCATGCCGCGGACGATTTAGCTCGTTAATTATCAGCTTTGTCTCAATAACCTGGTTATTTGAAGAATCAAATTATATATTAATTAGAGACGCCTCTTGGGTAATTGCTGATTTGGTTTGAGCTTTGATTTGGTTATGGACGAAAAGTAGTAGTAGTTGAGTGAGGAACAAAAATGCTGGGAGGAGGGGAGATATTTGCGGAACAAGTCACAAGGTTACGTTGAAATAAGAAAGACGTAGGTGAGAGATAGCTCACTTAATTAACCACAAAGTAACTCCAACGCAAACAAACAACATTCTTCTTCCCTTCCCTTCCTTTCCCTTCAGCTTCCTTCCTTCTTTCCTTCGCGAAGTAATCCCACAAAAAAAAAAACCGTGTTTTGCACGCATCCAAACAATTGAATTTTGACTTTCCCTTCCCCGTTCTCATTTCGTGTTTGGGTGTATCCGTGTGTTTTAAAAAAACGCAGACCCCCTTCACGTACCTTTGTTTTGACTTGGAAAAAGTCTTCTCTCTCTCCCCCCCTCTCTCTTCCTTATTTGACCCACTTCACTCTCTCTTTCTCTCTCTAAAACACAACCTTCCACCTACTATCTTCTTGCTTGCTTCCTTCCTTCATTTGTTCAGCTTCTCCTACTATAAATTCATTTGCTTCACACCCCCACTTCCTCATTCACTCTTCTTTCTAATTCCAGATTCCCGATACACTTCTTACCCTTCACTCTCTCTCCAATAAGAATGGCTTTAGAGGCTCTCAATTCTCCCACTACTGCTCCGACTTCTTTCACCTACAAGCACGAGGAAGAAGACGAGGAGCTTGATCTTCACTGGGCTAAGGGCAAGCGAACCAAACGACCTCGTTTTGACTCCAATAACCCTCCTTCTGAGGAAGAGTACCTTGCTCTCTGTCTCATAATGCTCGCCCAAAGCGGCCACAACAACAACGCCGCCGCCTCCTCCTCCTCCTCTCCGCCGCGTCCTTCTCCTTCACCGTCGCCTCCTAATCCTGTGAAGCCCTCTCATAGGTGTACCGTCTGCAATAAAGTCTTCTCCTCTTACCAAGCGCTCGGGGGCCACAAGGCGAGCCACCGTAAGTCCTCCTCGGAGTCCACCGCCAACGCTTCCACCGCCGCCGACAACGCTTCCACTTCCTCTGGTGCTGGCACAGGAAGGATGCACGAGTGTTCCATCTGTCACAAGGTCTTCCCTACCGGTCAGGCCTTGGGTGGACACAAGAGATGCCACTACGACGGCGGCAACGCAAACAGCAGCAGCGCCGGCGCCGGTGTGTCCTCATCGGAGGGAGGCGCTGCGTCTACTGTAAGCCTCCGCGGGTTCGACCTAAACCTGCCGGCACCGCTGATGGACTTATCCCCGGCAGGATTCGGAGACGAATCTGGGATGAAGATGGGCGTAGAGCAAGAGGTGGAGAGTCCGTTGCCGGTAGGAGCCGGCAAGAAGAGAAGTCGGGTGCTTTTTCCGAGTGAAGCAGACGATGTAAAGCCACCGTCGTCTGCGTTGTTGCAGAATTGATAGGGTTGTTGTGTTAGAATACAGTGAATGAATTGATGAATTGATTTGTAATATCAGTTTCTTTATTGATTGATTAGGATCAGACAGACTTTGATTTCTTTTTCACTTGTGGCTTCTTCTCGTTACTCTCTGTACAGACATATTTGTTCATTGCTTTTTTGGCATCAAATAAATTTACCGCTCTCGTTTTTATTTACATTCACGTTCTCATTCATTATTGTCTGAGATTCCCCTCACCCCCACCCATGCAATAGTTAACTAATCATTTTTAAATGTTCATTTATTTATTTTTAATGAGAAGAACGATAATATAAATATTATAAACCAATTTAATTATTTTTTTTCTTCAGAAGATCATCAAGATAATCTGGATTAGTAGAACCTCACTTTAGGTAGCAGCCAAGAGGAAAGAATCACTTTCGTTAGTGCAAAAGAATGAAGTGAATATTTTCTTTTACAGTCACAGGGACCAATGAGGAAGAAAACACATCGGATTTTCCTTTTTCCCCCCCTTTTGTGTACTTGAAAAGTACAAAGATCGGTTAACCAAATGTACGGTCTTTGGGAGAAAAACAGCAATCTATGTTAAGAATGAGAATGACTACATAAAGGATGCCACTAAGTTCAGATAACTTTATGAATTTATGATTTTACCCCCATGCCATAAGAACAACCTTTTATGTTCTGAGCAAAAGTATATTTAAGCCAATATTCCACTTTCAGAATTTGCCCCTTTCGTGGGCAATTAGCAAATAACAACACGCTATTAAATGATAAACAGGACTTGAAATTATTTATTTATTTATTTATTGACCCAATGATATTTCTCTCAAAAAAGAGGAAGGGAGAAAAATTAAAAGAGGAAAGGGATACCTATTAATGATGGGTTGGCATTATAAAGTTATTGATGAATATTGACCATGGAAGCTTAGATGAAGTCAAAGTCTTTTTCAATATGAATAACCAAATCTTGTGGAAATTTCTCTCTCCAAAAAAAAAAAAACGAAAATTCAGCAGCCGCGTGAACCTCAATTAATATACCAACAACATTAACAAAGAACAATTCCATTATATTGCTAGTCAATTGTCACCACTTGTTAGCATTATTCATTCATTTTTTTTGTAATTATGGTAACTTAATTATTATGCTTTACATTAGTAGTAAAAATGGAATCTAAACAGATTGGAACAATTATTAATCAAAAGATAAAGCAAAGAAAAAGTATATAAATTATTAATGAGGCATATATAGGCACGTTAGGGTAATGGGGAAGGTGGGTTGAACCAAAACCTTCCCATGTGGTTGCTGTCTCTAATCAACATGTTGGAATCATTATACCAAGTTTAATTTCAAATAAAACACTTTGAGCATTTGGCTTAATTAGGGACACTCTCACTACTTGTTGGGTTGGCGAAATTATACTTACCCACTAATTTATATATCCAAAAGTCTTTGTCTTTGTACTCATCCTCAATACTCATAGGCCATTAACTAGATATCTATTTATTACTAATAGTTTAGTAGTTTAGTCTGCTTTATTTTTCCCTTGGCATCTGGAAAGTATCAAACAAAGCCAACTTCAGTGTACCATATGATTATCCATTAAGAAATTAAAACAAAACGAGCACATTCTAATGGGGAAATAGTAATTTCATGAAGATCTACTCCTCTGATCCTATTTATAGAGCACTGAGAGAAATTTTTTGTATGGATATATAATTTTACCCATCATTTATTATTGTATGGACTTTGTTTATATAAGATATAATGTATATTAAATAGAAATAAAGTCAAAAAGTTATTTTATTTTAAATGAGAGTTAATGAAGTTTAAAATTTTTCTTGATCTATATAAAACATGCTAGAAGTACCTTATAAATAGCATCAGAAAAATATTTTTGAACTGAACGGGAAAATAATTAATGTGCGCCGCCTCATACTTATTTGATAGATTAATGCACCCAACTAACATAACAATTTGGACTTAAATAAATTAATTTTTACTTGATTTATAAACAGGCCACAATAATTGCACACGTATTTTATATATCAGACCAAGATGATCCAATTAAGTTTCTTGGGACCAAAATTGTGTGAAACGATTAGGCAAGGGCAGATGGGGATTGCTTAACGTGGCTTTGGACCAATGCAGATTACAGTTACGTCACTACAGAGAATTGCTTTTAGTCCTAAATAAAGAATATCATTACTTAAAAAAATCTGAATGATAACATAAACAGAGAGTTATTAGTAACTAGTACTTTCTTTTCTTAAAACTTTATTGTAATTCTTAATAATAATAATAATAATAATAATAATAAATGGTATAGTTGAAGGCAGTTTGAGAGTACGTGGTGGTGATAAAGTTAAGGAAAGCGTTGAATAGTATGTGAAGTAGTGAAGAGGCTTACGCGTTGTTAATAAGGAGGTGGAGGTGGACGCGTACCAATTTGTGACTTCAACGCGTCTCAAAGCCTACTAGCGTCTTCTTCAAGTTAATCTCTCACTGAGCCCTAATCACACTCTTTATTCCTTAATTCTTGCCGCCAATACTGCTCTAACACCACCGAATATTCTTTCTGTTATTACTTACTCGCTCCGTTCTTTATTATAGAGACAAATAACCAAATTACGTTGATTAAAAAGTAGTTAAAATTAGTTAAGAACAACTAATGTGTAAAAAATATTTTTTTTCCAAAAATACCCTCATTAATAAGGGGAGATAGCATGAGAGAACAATTAAATTATTGAAAGAAGAGAAGTAGGAGGGAGAGAGTGTGTGAGTTGGAGACAATAAATATGGGTAAAATAGAAAATTAGTACAAAAAGTAGAGACAACTTTTAAGTGTCTCTTATATATAGGAACATGCCATAAGCATCAAATGTCTCTTATAATAAGGAACGGAGGGAGTATTACATAATACCTCCGATTTTTAATATAAAACATTTAATTTATTTCTAAATATGATATTTTAATTTACTTCATCGCTCATCTTTATCTATTTTTCAAAATAATCCTTATAATAACCGCACATATTAAAAATTTTATTAAATGGTAATTCTAGTTAATACACATAGCTAGTAAGATATTTTACAGAATACAACACTTATTTATTATAAATAACTAATTTAATTACTTTTTTAAAATTACTTAAATTAGTCAAACTAGTTCTTATATGAAGTATAGTAGCCAGCACATCCTTTCTGTATTCTTTTAATCTTGTTGATTAACTTGAACAAAATCAAAAGCCATGTCAGTCGCAGGCTGCTTCTTAATTAAAGTCTAGCCAGGGAATAGGAGGAAGACAAGTTTTGTAAGCAACTTACATAGTACACTGAATCTTCATCTTTATGCGAATCTACCACTCAATTTACATCAGACTTTTATTTTTTTTTCCTTTTATCTTCATTGAGATATTTTAGAATTTTGCTCTACTTTTCTTTTCTTGTTTAGACGATCCTAATTAATGGACATTCATTTATAATTTTGTTCTTCATTGACATGTTTCCTGAAAGAATAATGAAAGAAATCATCCTTTTGTTTCTTAATCCCTCCTTGGATATATACGGATTCTGAATTATTAAACTAAACTAATTTGTGAGCCATCGGGCTGGATAGACTCACAAGTACATATATTTGCTATAATCTCATGCAAATTTGGATTAATGAGAGATAATTACGTATGTGCATGCATAATTATAGTCTCATAATTGAGAGATTGCTTCGTGTAAAAGTCTAAGAAAAAGATGGAGAAAAGGCTATGATCCAGAAGCTTTAAGTTAGATGATAAGACGAGACGTTTTCAAAAAAGCCAAAAAAGATAAGATGATACAAATGGCAATTTTTATCTTTCTTTAATTTCACCTTTTCCCTTTTAAAAAAAAAAATTTGCTTCTTCACCAAGAAAAATTGCAGTTTACTACGTACTATTAGTGACTTTTTTTTACTCTTCCGATTAACCACTCGTTCAAGAAACGACATTATCGTCGTTATTATATGAGTAAATTAATGATGTGAGAAGTGAAATGGATAGTGATATGGGCATTTGGAAATGAAGACCAAGACAAACCAGGAAGACGCAGCACAAAAAACGTGACAGAAATAGCACTTTAATTAATTACATCCTTCATTTATCATTTAATTTTTTTAATAATCTTATTTTTTTTATGCTTCATCTTCTCGTTCTCTATTTATATTTTTCAACTTTATTTACGATTTTTATTATATATATTGTGATCAAGTAAGTACAACTGACTATATAGATCAGGTCAAATCCCCGAAAATAATAACTAAGAAAAATGATTGATTATAATAATTCAGTTAGCAGCCTTGCACTAGTTTACAAATAGTTGGTTATTTTTAATTAAGCCCAAAAAGATTTAAATGATCTAATTAATTAAAAATGGAGAATGATTAATCAGCTTGTTCGGTTGCTTTCGGAGAGTGTTAGGCATGGTCGTCCATGGCCATCGTGTTTGGTGGTAGACAGGGAGTTACTGAGTCTTTCCGTTAACAATTACCAACAAAAGCACCCTCCCTCTCTCCCTCCCAGTTTTTTTTCCTCCTGCCGAGCATAGGTATTTTTTTATTAAAGACAATTTTATTAAAACACTATTAAGTATTAAATATAAAAGCCTTTCTCAGTAAAGATAGCCCCTTCTGCTAGATTTAATTTTTATTGTTATAAGAACACTCTTCTAACATGAAATCAAACGGAACCACTTTTAGTGCTTATCGCAATGACTGCTTATCAAATATCAATCATTCAAATCTAATATAGATGGCCTAAATTCAATATTTAATATTTTATTTTTAAAAATATTTTTTTAATAGGTACATAATTCAAAATAAATGTAACCTCTTAACTGTAAGGTTTTTAATTTTTTTTATTTTAAAATCACTAGTTAAAAATTTTAAATTTAGACCATTAAAATTGTATATGAATGTTTTAAATTTCACCGCAGGAATGACTATCATAGTGCTCATGACTGATACTCATCTCTACAATGAGCACGAAAATTGATTTCGAAATGAAACTCTCTTTCTCTACACGCACTATTAGCCAATTCTAAACTAAAACGGTAGTTCAATAATTGTAATTAAGTGTATTTTTATTGCCCCATGGAGCCACAAACACTTTATTGGGTTCTAATCAATTTATCAGATCCATGATTCGTTACACAGGTATTGTTTCAGTATCTAGGGGAGCTTAGGATTATGCCACTCTAAGATATTTTAATATTGAAATTAATATATATTAAATTCCGTTTTGCGCTTGAAATAATTCATCATAACACTTGTCGTCCCCCCCTTTTTTTCCCACATATATTTTTTTGATATAATTTTTCCCCTTTATTTAATCAGAAATTTTCCCTATTTTTATTATTACAAGAGGTTTTATGGGGAATCAGATCCTCGATCTGGCAGTTAGGCCTTACTTATCTCTAAATCAGCATCCATATAAAATATAAAAAGTTCTGTGGTCATATTTCTATACATATCAAAGTAAAATTTATAAAAAAAGAAATTATAATATTCGTGAGTAATAAACAATACACTTCAGCTTATATTCTATTTAAAGTACCGAGCCTAGGGTGAGTCCTCCCCACATTATTAAAAAGTATTCTAAGAAAATTAAAACACATTTTTTTTATGAAATATGAATAGCTAACTTAATTTTTTTATATTTATAAATTAATAATCTAATTCTTATATTAAAAATGATAAGTAGTATTATTTAAAGCACTCACTACGTTGGATTCATCTCTTGCTTCTACGTAGGTAAAGTAAAAGAAATTCTTCCAACCAAAAAAAAAAGAGTAAAAGATATTCCACATTTGTATCTGATTCTTACCTAAATTGATTTTTTTTCCTCTTGTTGCAATGAATAAATAATCCATCAAGTTGTTGCATGATTTGCTGTTATACATGACAACGTACCCACTAATTATAATCCATTATTATTATCCAGGGGTTAGGTGCTTAAGCAGCCTCACGTGTGAACATGTTGAAGACGAGACTATCATGTTAAGCATGATTTATGTTGATTATTATTTATTAGTAGTTAATACGCCCTGGTTAATTACTGGCCCCAGAAAAAATATATATGTTTCACTTAATTTATTTTAATTTTTGCATTTGCGATTTGACATGTCTTGAGAGAATGAGAGGTTCAGCTACCATCCTTCAAAATACAACATTTCAAACTCAATGCTTTCCCTTTCAAATGGGAATTATTTTTTAATTATATATCTAGGAAATTTCACACGTGTTTATCGTTGTGGAAAAACCTAGCAACATCTGGAAATTTTGACAGGGTAACAAGTTGATCCATCAATTGAAACACACATATTTTATTTCTACGTTTGATTAAATCAGTGTTTTTATTAATTTGGATTCCTTAATTTTATTTCAGCATTCAAATTATTCAAGAGGTCTGAAGCCGACGGGGATGACAAGTGGTAGCCATTTTCACGCTCTTCTGCCGAAAGGAACATTTTCATTTTCTGAAAACCCAAAATGGGGCTTGTGGCCCCGGGTTATATGGGCCACGATTTAGCCCAAATCCAGTTGTTATAGGAAACATCTAAAGCACATGTTAGCAACTTGAAATATTTTAACCAATGGGAGTTGAGTCGAGTAGAAAGAACTAGTGCTCATAATATAGTGAACTAAGATTCAAACTTCTACAAAAAGAGGTACCCATATTCAGTTTATGATAGTGTCTCGAATAAGATTGCTTCTAATAGAAGGATATATGTGTTTACTCAGAAAAAAAACAAAAATAGTTTTCAGTACATTTATTATTTTTAAAATAATTTTTTGAATATATCTTTTTTTTGGTAGAAAAATTGAATTACTCCTCTGGTTCTTAATATAGGACCTAATTGTGGAGTTAATTTTGATCCTAAATATAAGACATATTTATTATATTTATCAAATTTTTCCTAAATCAACCCTACGGATATTCCTCAATCATAATTAAATAGAAGATGGAGGGAAGATATTAAAAAAGATAATTATGGTATTTTAGGGAAAACAAGTCATATTTCTTATAATTAACTAACTTACCTAACCTTCCTAATCTAATCAAATTAGTTAAATATGTCTTATATTAAGAATCGGATGTGTATATACTTATTGTTTAATAATTTTTAAAAGTGAATGCAGCAGGCTCTGACTTCAGTATTAGTGCGACATTAATGAGGTCCATTAGCACAGGAATCTGTGCTATTGAATGAGGTTCATTAGCATGGTAGTAATCTCGGGCAAAGATCATTCGGCCTCTTTGTCGACTAAGTTTCCGGTGCCACTCTCCACCTCCTGGGAGGGTATGCCCGGTATAGGTGTGTGTCATGAGTGGTTGAGGTTTTAGTGTTGGTAGGTGACTTACAGCGATAAGCATATGCTTTTGCTGGGCGATTGCAGCAGCAATGGTCAAGTGTATTGGTCTCAATTGAAACTCCTCGAGCCTACCCTTGCTTTAGCCACGCAAGAGACCTTCATGCATCTGATAGCGGTGATTGTGACGCTGCGTCTGGTATGCTTTTTCCATCCCTTTTCTCTTCTCTGTGATTGGTGGTTTGGCCAAAGCAGCGAGCTAACCAATCGGTTAACATGGTCCAAGTCAACATTTTTCCAAATCGGGTCGGATATCATTTTGCATTTCGTTTCCGATTCGTATCACTCATTTACTATTCCCAGGATGACTATCCCAAATCTGATTTTCGGTCTCAGCAACCCACATATGGGCGGGCCTCCAGTGTACACATGGGGATGACCTCATCCCTTACGCTAACTGTCATATTTTTTTAGCAGAGGAGGCAGGATCTAGAACCCAAGTAAAGGAAGCTTCCGACGATTCATGTTTGGTTGTTGTCGTAAATGTGTCTTCAAGCTTCCCCACTCTAATAATATTCTAAAGCTATTTTCCTCAACTTTCAATCCTTCAAGTTCTAACATGGCATCAAAACTCACAACTTCCATGACAAAAAAAAAAGAAAAAAGATGTTCATTCTGCCTATCACAATTAAATTCTCTCTAATAGTCATGTTCATCATCTATCTCATACAACCCAAACTTCAGGTCACAAATACTTTCTCTCTCCAGTTTGCATTTTTTCTTTTTTTTTTTTATATCTACCTACCCTTGACGTACTGTTATGCACGTGCTCTTGCCTTTACAATCCGTTTGACGTACTTCAGGTCACAAATACTTTCTCTCTTCAGTTTGCATCTTTTTTTTTTTTTTTAATTTTAAATATCTACCTCCCTTTGACGTACTGTTATGGACGTTCTGATTTCGTCCAGACTCTTGTTTTCGTAGTTCATCTAGTTCTGTCTAGATTTTATGGTTTGTACTCTTTTTATTTAAGGATTAATAATATTCTAACTGTTATCCATTGTTAAATTTGATCCTTAAATTATGCGGATAATAGTCAAAATATTTTTGTCATGAAAATAAATTTCTAAGGTATATAAGAGCAAAACAAAAAAGATTTCAAGTGCCGAATAATCTCTTATGAATACTTCCCAAGTAACTCAAATTCGAGACCCAAAAGGATTCAGCAGTCCTTACACCGCTAGACAACGAGCTGTCACTCTTTCTTTTACAGAAGCAACAAAATAAGGAAAGCGAGAGAGAGAGAGAAAATTCTCATTGGAACCATATTAATCAGCAGCTCCAAAAATATTCCGGCAATATTTTCCACCCAGATTGCAAGAATATTACCAGCCACCCAACACAACAAAAATCCAACAATATTCTGGCAAGTGAATATTTTCTCCAAGGATTCCAAAATACTCCTCCGGTCCTTAATTATTGAGTTAATTTTGGTCCTAAATATAAAACCTACCTCTATTTACCAATTTTTCCTAAATTATATATATGGATATTTCCTCAATCATAATCAAGTAGAAGAGGAAGGGAGGATGTTAAAAAAAGATGATTATGGTATTTTAGAAAAAAAAATATGTCATATTTCTTATAATTAACTAACTTACCTAATTTTTTTAATCTAATCAAATTAGTTAAATAGGTCTTATATTAAAGACATGAGGAGTATTTCACAAGTGAATAATTTCCTTTCTTTTGTTTTTTTTTTGGCCAACACTAGTGAATTTCATAATAATCGATGCGACTTTATCGTTTTATCAAGGTAAATTATTAATATTTAAAGTAAGTGCATGATTGATCATGTTGATAGAGTGATATTACACTGTTAAGAAAACAAATCTCATGTATAAATCATTTTTTCTTTTGCAACCTTATAATGAAATCAAAAAAATTTTGGAAATGAAACCCTGTACAAACATGGAAGAATATATTATCAATATTGAAGCATGATGGGATCAAATGACTAATATTAATTGTTACAACGCCTCTAAATAAAAAATAATACTTCTTTAGTTCTAAATATTATACTCATTTTATAGCGTAATTTTTATTATAAAATGAATATTATGTTTAAGACCGGAAGAATACTGCATCATGAGATTCCAGCTCAGATTTGTTAATGATACAGTGGCGCGTGGCTGCTTTGAGAGATTTGCATTATTACAATAATTCCATATTCAGGATCTTGTTTATTTATTTCATGCTCTGCAAAAGATGCTGATTGTCTACCGTTTTGGTGCTTGTTTCACCTGATGCCGATGTGCTGTCCCCAGTTGGCGGGTTTCAAACTTCAACAGTGAATCCGATGGAAAATTATAAATATTTGTATGATGTTGGACTTGGAACTTGAAGCTTTAAACCACCGTAGGTCTTGGTGTGAGTCTTTTTGGCTTTAAAGGTCGCTAAGAGGCAAAGAAAATATTTCACTAGAACTGAAAAAACAAGATAATTAACTCAGTTAATCTTGACGACCACCAAGCACTTGTATTGTGGGCAAGCGAGGTGGAGTCAGATTTGTGCTTGCTGGTGTCTCTGCTTTGAGAAATATTTAGTTTAGTTATTCTGTTGGTTATGTCTGCTTAGCTGACTTGGTGTGCCCGGACTTGGTGGGCTTTGCCGCCGACCAAGGAAACAATCTCTTCTTAGGGTCCCTTTCCATTTAGGAGAACTTTTGAATAAAAAAAAATGGACCATCCCATCTTGTTATCCCTCTTAAAAATTCATCTTCTGCTTTGTTCGCTGTCAAGATTCGGTAGTAACAATCATTGCTCTGCTACAAATCCTTCTTTTCTCTTATAATTGAGATTTAAAATATGTTTAGTGACTTGGTCCCGCCACCACTTCTGGGGTACTCTTTTCCATTTCCGGGAAGTGATTATAGAACTCAGGCTCATTTTTAGTGGGGGTGGCCATGACTCACTGGATTTAGCAATTAACAATTCATTAGTGGGCAAGTTTTGTTTGAATTGTTAAAAGTGATCTTAAGATGAAGTTTATGAAACTTGGTTCCAAGCCAGATACCTTCCAGACTGATGGAAACAATGCTAGGTGAGTTACATACTTCTTTCGTGTATAGGATTTTGTAGGACGGGCTTAACCTAACTCTTTGCCTGGGTAAATGGAATACATCTCTCTGTGTATGTTCTTCAGATCATTTGTTGAACTTAGATTCATGGTCTGCATGAAGCAGCTGTAATTGACAAGGAATTAGGTAGGAATTGGATTCAGCTTAGGTGATAGGGGAGAGTATTAAATATAGGGTGGAGAATGCTTCATAATGTACCGTGAAATCAAGGAGTTCAGAGAATATTGATGCTAGTTAGCTTTCCTGCTGAGTCCAAATTGGATCTTGGGAAAAGCGGATTTACGAAGCAATTCATGCCTAACATTAGTATTCTGATTTCTGAAGCCTCAGTATAGCGGTTTAATATCAACCTAAGAAACAAGAATTTTGCCTTGGAATTTGGCATCTGTAACTACAAATTCATAATCATCTCACCATTGTTTTTCTCCCTTTTTGTTTTGGCGTTGAATTAGACATTTTAGAGTATAGAAGAAAAAGAACAGTGCTTTTAACTACTCAACTAGCTCCTTGACAAAGCCAAATAACTTGAAAACTCTGCCTCTTCTGGGTCTGATTTTTATTTTTATGTAACTAAAGAGTAGAGTGCTTAGCAGAATGCATATCTTGTGCAGGTTTGTGGCAAGTGATTTGGCATCAGATATCATTGTTACTGTCGGTGATATAAAGTTTTATTTACACAAGGTATACCCCATCTTAACAAGCTTTTTCAAGTCCCCGAAATGAGAACGTCTAGCCAATTTTTAAGTGGTATCTTGTTCTGTAGCCCCAAAATCCATTGCAAAACACTATTAGTTCTCTTTTGCTAATACTTGTTGAAATGAAAAATCTTACATGCATTTTTATCACGAATTATATGTATTTTTATCACCATTACAATCACGTAAGCTCTAAACTAATTCTAAGACCTTCCTAATGAGGTTCCAAATTGCAGTTTGGTTTTCTTCAAAATTTGGTAGCCCAATCAGTATTTGAAACATATTGTTGCCTTTGGGGAAAGTGGGCTTGTTTTGTTACAAACATATCAATCTGGTTGGATCCATATTTCATCATATTTACTAATATACACTGAAACCCTCTACGTAGTTCCCTCTCCTGTCAAAGAGTGCTCACTTGCAGAAGTTGGCCACCACCTGTAATTTGGACACTGGAGATGAAGTTCAAATTTCTGAAATTCCTGGAGGTGCTTCTGCCTTTGAGATATGCGCCAAGTTTTGCTATGGCATGACTGTTACCCTCAATGCTTACAATGTAATTGCAGCTCGATGTGCAGCAGAATACCTTGGAATGCATGAGACTATTGAGAAAGGGAACCTCATTCACAAGATTGATGTCTTTCTTAGTTCTACCATCTTTCGTAGTTGGAAGGATTCTATCATTGTTCTTCAGACTTCAATTCCTATGTTACCTTTGGCTGATGACTTAAAGATTGTGAATCATTGCATTGAATCTATTGCAAGTAAGGTGTGTCTTGATGTATCCAAAGTTGATTGGTCCTATTCCTATAACAGGATGAAACTCCCTCAGGAAAATGGTATTGATTCAAACCAGACTGAAGGTAGAACTCGTAATGTGCCAGCAGACTGGTGGGTTGAAGATTTATGTGAACTTGAAGTCGATTTATACAGGTCTTTAATGACCAAAATAATAAAAAAGAAAATTCTATCTGGTGAA
This sequence comes from Neltuma alba, assembly GCF_004799145.2. Lineage (NCBI taxonomy): Eukaryota > Viridiplantae > Streptophyta > Magnoliopsida > Fabales > Fabaceae > Neltuma > Neltuma alba. Next base: position 73,375 of record NW_021636776.1, on the reverse strand, counting down.
GTGATTGGAGCAGCTTTGAAAGCTTATGCCAACAGTAGATTGCCTAATTTCAGCAAGGGTATGATCCACCACTGGGATGTGTCAAAGCATCGTTTAATAGCTGAAACAATCGTGTGGTTATTGCCTGCTGAGAAAGGAAGTGTTTCTTGTAGGTTCTTGCTCAAATTATTGAAGGCTGCCATTTTTGTAGATTTAGGAGATATGACTAAAGAAGAGTTGGTAAGGAGAATTGGGAGGCAATTGGAGGAGGCTTCTGTTAGTGATATTTTGGTACAATCAACTGATGGGGAGGCTACCATGTACGATGTTAATATAGTAAAGAAAATTGTAATAGAATATTTAATGCAGGATCATAATGCTGAGATTGAACAGGATGGACGCAGCGGACCCAAGGAGATAACAAGGCCAGGGATTTTATCAGAAGGTTCAAAGTTGATGGTTGCAAAACTTGTTGATGGATACCTTGCTGAAATTTCAAAAGATCCCAATTTACCATTATCGAAGTTTGTTGATCTTGCTGAACTGGTGTCTGGCATACCTCGTCCTACTCATGATGCACTTTACAGGGCCATTGATATGTATCTTAAGGTAATTGTTCCTGAAAAGATATTCTTTAAAAAAGACTTCTACTCGGATCCAAATATGACATCATATAACAGAAACAGAATCTATTCCTTCATATGCTGTCTTGTTTTAGCACATTTTAATCCTATAAAATGTCTGCTTAAGGGCGTCTGATTTACCCCTTGTAGTTGAACGCATTTCATTTAGCCATCCTATGGTCTGCCCTGCACAATCACCCAACTATGAAGTTCTTAGATAAATATTAAACTGATAAAATAAAAAAAATCTTTGTTAAAAAGTCTGATTATCTTGTATCTTGAAACAGTTCAACAAGTGCAGGCTTTTCAACGACAAAAATATCCATTGTTTATAGCCAGATGGTTATTTCTGATTTATGTTAAAAGGTGAACAAAAAAGTTACACACAATGAGGTCAAGTGGTAATAGGGCAAACAATCGGAGGGATGCATAATAAACCAACTTTTAGGCCAAACCACATCAAGGGAAACAGCAATTTTATCCTAATTCTTAACATCATTGTGAAAAAGTAACTGAGGCATCCCTTCAATTTTATTGCATTTGGAAACAGGAGCACCCAGGAATCAGCAAAGATGAGAGAAATGGGATATGCAAGCTCATGGATTGCAAGAAGCTATCGGTTGATGCCTGCATGCATGCAGTCCAAAATGAAAGGCTACCGATGCGTGTGGTTGTGCAGGTTCTCTATTTTGAGCAGGCAAGGTCTGCTGCAACTTCTGGCACAAACACTCCTGATATGCTGAAAGGGACCATCATGTGTATAAACAGTGGAACCCATGGTGGTTCAAGTAACACAGAAGATGACTCAGATAATGTTGCCACAGCTGAGGAACTGAAGGAATTGAGGAAGGAAGTTGCATCCTTAAGTTTATCCACCAGAGACAAAGATGGACATGATGATAATAATAATAATAAACCTATGACAGACAAGGTTGTCATGAGCAAGATGAAAGGGTTGCTCAAATCAAAAAGGTCCTTCATAAAGCTGTGGGTTAGCAAAAGTGGTGCTGGAGAAAATAATAGTGGCTCCGACTCCTCTGAGAGTAATGGTTCTGCTATCCCAGAAGAAGCCAAATCTACAGCTTCCAGAAACAGGAGGCACTCAGTTTCCTGAAGGTGAATTGAATTCATTTTGATGCATTAGTTGCCAACATTGGTGTTTTGTCTATGGATTGAGTATAAAAACCAAGGTATATATAGTTTGGGATAGTAGAATTGTTGAGGATGGAAATAATGTGATCCTTGGTATTCATTCTATTCAAACTAGCTGAAACTCAAACTTTTGTTCCCAGTCAAGTCCACATAATGTGAAGGAACCCTCTCTGATAGCGGAGACAGAGACAGAAATAACAAATAATAATAAGATTTATAATCTTGGTCTCCTTATATCTTTTGCCTCTATATTAAAAAATTTCCAGCAACAAGGGATGGGTATTTAGAAGTTAGAACCCACCTTGTTAGAGTGTATGAGGGAGCAGGATTAAGGATTCAATCTGTAGTATGATTTCTACTTGGATGCGGATGATCTGCACTGTTCTTTCAACAACTAGCTAGAAGGGACCTTGAACTTAATTACTTTTGAAGTCTCTCCCAACACGCCAAGGCAATCAAAAGAAAAACTTTATTTCATTTTCAGGCCTTTCTTTTCTTTTTCTTTTTAATATACGTTTCTCAACTACTGATTTATAATTAAAAATTGATTATTTTTGCTTGTCATTTTTGCTATAAGATCACTCATCTTTAAGACAAGAGTGTCCGATAAACATTGTGGATTTAGCTATGAGACCGGTTTGATTTATAATAGGAATCTGCTTTGGGGGATCACAGTGCGAAGAGAGAACTGAGGGAGAATTTTAGCAAGAAATCAAGCCAGTTAATTTCTGAATTATTATTAGCTAGCCACCTGTAGATTCTTTAAGATTATTACTTTTTTTTATGTGCTTCATAACAGGACAGAACTATTTGCTTGAGTCTAATCCAATTTAGAGCACAGACAAAAGAAATTAACATTTCTGCTTCACAACAATGACAACAGCCAAGCAATACACCAAAAATCACATTTTAAAAAAAAAGGTTATAAATTTATTAAATCGAGATCATTTAAAAAAATACTCTATATATGTATTACATTAATTAGTAACTCGCAGCACATATCAAAAGGAACAAAATCACTAACCCAAAATTCACAGAAAGCATGCATTAAAATGAACGTCAGAAGGGCTGTAAAACACTAAGTAACCATTGTGGGGTGACTAATTAATTCTCAGATTAATAAAAACAAGGTCATTCTAACTTGTCTTTAGGCTGCATAATCATTGCGCATCACCGCTATTTTAAATTAAAAATTCTGTAAATAATTAGCTAAGCCAGTTGTTACTATGCTATTTTTTTTACTATATTAATGAAGCCATTGTACAAATCGTACCCACCCTCACGTTGTTCCTATCGAAAGAAACTCAGATATTGTTGGAGAGCAAAAGCTTGAAATATCAAAGTTTCAAAATAAAGGATTAATAACTATATAGTAGTATCGTAATTTAAGACAGTGCGGTAAAATTTTCCTAAACCTTCTAGCTCTTTTGACTTTAAGGGTTAAAGCTGAGCATTAGGAGATCATAAATAAGATAACAGAAGAAAATTACTTTGATGAATAAATAGTAATATCCCTAGAAATGTCGTTAAGTTTTGAGACCAACCAAAACCTGAATGGATTCACAACACAATTCACTTAAAAAAGGAGAAAAAAAAAAGAGATGAGAAGAGAAATTCATATAAATACTAATTAAATCACAAAAAAGTATGGCAATAAGTGAAAAATATGTACCTGCTATTATTTTTTATATCGTAACTTGTCGTTACATACTACTAATTTATTATTATGAATTTTTTTTAGTGATTAAATTGTTTGTATGAGACTCCACATTAATTTTCTGAAAGTAAATTGAGATATGTTTGAAGCATATGTAAATATGTAGGTATAAAAAATAAGATGCCCAATTCTGAGTTCCAAATCCCATTTGTCTTCCTGATGCATTGAAGGGGCAGAAGAAGTTTATAATATGAAAAGGTATGTGATGCCAATAATAGTCCTTCTTTCTGAGACTAGTAAACTACGTAAGGTCGGATTTTATTTTTAAATCTTTATAACTAAAAAAATCTGTAAAAATATTTTAACAAGAGGATACAAATGAATAAAAAAATAAAATAGTGAAAAGAAATTAGTCGTTAAGAATATTATAACTTTGGATGATTCAGATAAATTGGTGGTGTGAAAAAGAATTAAATATTTAATAATGTGTGGTAAGCACGAGGCTAAGTGGGAAGTGAGTATTGAGTTAATATATATAAATGATATTAATAATGAAGGGGAAGAGGAAGACCCTGGAAATAAAAATAAAGAATGTAAATAAAATAATGGCAAATGGGGGAGAGATGGAAGAAGCCAAAATCTGGAAGCTCCAAAAGTTTTAACCAAAATGGAATCCCATTCTCCACAAGCACATTAATTTTCTTTAATTTTATGGGATATATATAATAACCACTTTTTTTAATCTCTCTCAAATTAATCTAATTAAATATTATATGAATGCAAATGTGGTCCATTAATTTTTGGACAGACACGTCACTTGTATTCTTCGACTGGCTGTAACTTCTATGCCTATGCCTTCATCCTCATCCATCAACCGACCAACCCCTGCCTTCCTCGTTCCTTTTTTTTATTTTTCCCTTTCCATATTTAAAACTTTGCTTTCTCTCTAACTATTTCCCATTATAAATATAGGAGCTAATAGATTTATTTTTTTAATGTAAGAATTCAATTCACTTTATTTCTTAAATTTATAATTTTTTTAATTAGTTTTATGGATTGCACATATTAAAAAGATTTTCATGGCGAGATAGTTTTCACGCAAATAATTAAAGAAAGTGTTTTAGGAAGATCAATATACATTTTATATAAATAATTAACTTTTTCTCTGCAGGATTATCTAATTCTTATATCTAGATTTGGAGGAAATTAAATATATATTTTCTCACAACTTTTCCAGCTGCCATTTTGAGTCAAAAGTTATATATTCTCGGACTTGCATAGCAAATTTCAAATGCATATATAAAACTATAACCAAGCAAATTAGGATAACAATTCCTACATCTACATCAATTGATACTATTCCTGTTACTTAATATAAAAGTTGATTTGATATTCCATTTAGTTTTAAATATAAGATTTTAATCTATTTTGTCTTTCATATTTATCTATTTTCTCAAGATAGTCTTTATAATAGTTGTATATGTTAAATATTTCATTAAATGGTAAATCTAACTATATACACATGGTTAGCAAGGATATTTTAAGAAAGACAATATCTATTTATTACAAGTAACTAACTTAACTAATTAACTCAAATCATTTAACTAGATCTTATGCTTATAGAATCTTTGAAAAGACACACTATTGTGAGTGAAATACAACTTAATTTCTCGTTCTGTGAGGATGAACACTAGTAACTGATGATAATTACGTATTAATATAAATTATTGCCCATGTGTTTGCAGATACCAACGGGCACTGATCTTAGTTGAAGAAATTTTGACTGTACAAGCAGAATCCGTGTAAATGTAGAAAATGTCTTTGAGATGAATGCCTCCAATTAGGCTCACAAATACTTGATTATAACCTAATTAAATTGAATTTATATAAATGCAGAAAACGTTTTTACGAGAGATATTCCCAATTATGCCAAACAATACTTGAATTTCATCCTATGAAATAACTATATATTAAAAAAAGTGTGTGTGGGATTAAAATGTAATATTGGAAAACTGGGAAGGACGGAGAATCCAACGGTGGAGGTCTGGAGGAATTCCAACATTTGCGGAGAACCTGAGCAGCTGTCGTCGCCAGTTTCTTTGGAAGAGACCAACGCCCAACCCCACCCCCATCACATATAGTAGTACTACTCACTAATTACTGTATAAACTCAACCACATAATGAGATTAAATTAACCATACTTATTGTATAATTAACAATTAATAATCCATTCGTGCTTTGGCTTATAATATATGAAATTATATGAATAATGGTGAAGGTCTTCCCTCTATATATCCCATTCCCATAACATTTCATTACATGCAAGCCTCATCTTCCACAACCCTTCCTTCATCTTTCTGTTTCTTTTTGAGTCTATCATTAGCTTCCCACTTTGGATTTTGAGGGTTTAATCAAGAGTTGCAGGTGAACAGGAGCAGCAGGAGGAGGAGGAAGAAGTGCGTGCGCGCGCACACACATATATATAGAGAGAGAGAGGGAGGGATGAGCTGCAACGGTTGTCGTGTGCTTAGGAAAGGTTGCAGCGACGACTGCATGCTCCGAGATTGCCTTCTGGGCATAGAGAGCCCACAAGCCCAAGCCCATGCCACCGTCTTCGTCGCTAAATTCTTCGGCCGCGCCGCCCTCATGTCCTTCGTCTCCGCCGTACCCTCCCCGCAGAGATCCGGTATCATTCATACGCCACCTTCCTCTTCCCTCTTCCCTCTTCCCTCTCCCTCTCCCTCTACAATCTCTATACATACACAGTGTCACACACACACAGCCGTCATCAATACAAAACTAATTATATTCGAGAAGGGCATGACAGGAAGATAGAGAGCTTTAGTTTTCTAAATTGTGTTTGTGGTTTGGCAGCTTTGTTTCGATCGCTTTTGTACGAAGCAGTGGGACGAACCATAAATCCGGTGAACGGTGCAGTGGGCCTGCTCTGGACCGGGAATTGGCATCTTTGCCAATCAGGAGTTCAGAGAGTTCTCTACGGCGGCGCCTTGACTCCACTCCCTGACGTCTCCGGAGGAAATTCGGCACCGACTGCGGCGGAGGACGATTGCTTCGGACCCGTTCTAGATCTTTCTAGGCAGCGAGACTATATGGCGGGATTGGGATCAAGTAACCTAAAGAGAAAAGTTCGTTGTTACGACTTCGTGTTGGAGAATAATATCCAAGCACGCGATCATCTTGTTGATCATCAGTACTGCTTGGGGAGATCAGGTTCGCCGGAGAGAGTGGTAGTGGTTGGCACCGGCCGAAAGGATGATGGGAGCGCAGCGACGCCATCGGAGGGATCTGAAACGTCAACGTTAGGGAGTAGCGCTGCGCAGTGTGGCACTGCTGAAAGGAAGCTCCTCAGGCTTTTCTTCTAGAGGAGATGAATTCTAATATACAAATCTTTTCCCCTTTTAATTTTCTAACTTCGGTTGGCAGAGATCGACACTTGAATCTTAATCTGGCATCAAATTTTCTGTCATGTTGAATGTATCAAGAAAATAAAGATGAAGAGAGAATGCAACTATGACTTTCATATTGAAACATCCGGCAACAACTACTGTCATTTTTTATGGTGAGGATGTGTTCAAGAGTAGTCTTTGTTCTTAAATGGGGGGATCTGCAAATAACTAATTTGCATACAAGAAAACTAGCTAAGTTGTAAAAAATTTGCGTTGATTTCTTTAAAATATTCCTTTTAATCGTTTGCATTGGATAATACTACTTTGTTATACTGAGGTTTTATTTGAAGGTTAAAAAAACTTATCCATTAACCCTGACATCTAAGACGGGAAAGAGTGAACAGTCTCAAATCCCTTGGAGAATGGTTAAGTTTGAGAATGAACAAAGTTACGTCGATAGAGTTACCACCCTTTAGTATTTCTCCAACAACCATGTTTTTGCGATGCTATTCCAGTTCTAAATATAATACTCTTATATACACTATGTAAGGGTCTTATATTTAGGACTGAAGTAATGTTATGGTCAAATTTTTATGTTGTCTGTTGCACACTGATGCAAATTGGCAACCACAAAGCTATAATAGATTGTAGGTTGGAAAATATGTGTGTGTGTGATTATAAGAGTCATAAAAATATGTGAAATTTGAGTATATTTGCCTATCTGGTATTTGCAAAAAGATAGCATTCATTCTTAATTGTAAGGAAAACTACTCATCCGGTCCTAAATATAAGACTTATTTTGTAATATAAATAACACTACGAAATGTGTTTTATATTTAAAACCAGAAGAGTATTAAAAGATACAGCTGAGGAAGAAGGAGATCAACCTAGTAAATAGTAAATTTAAAATAGAAGCTTATTTTATATATATATATAAAAAAATATCCAAAACAACTAACGACACAGTTGGTTCAAGTGGTTCGGCACTTATTCCCGTTAAGATGCCGAGTGACATTTTTACAGGTATTTTTACTGTTATAATAACAACGTTCCATTGTTGCTCAAATCATGATATGTAAAAGCGGGATGCTGTTATTGTGAAATCTCTTGACGTGTAATAACGCCCACTATTATTATAATGGAGAATTTTTTTTAATAATTATCTAATTGGGTCAACGTGGAATATTGTTAGACATGATTGAGAATAACTTCCTCAGACATTTTTTACATTTACGCAAACTAAAAATCGAGATATCAAAACTCCATCCACTGGAACTAATGCTTGTTCGTTGGTATAATAATAGGGATATTAATTGACCTTAATGTGAAAGCATGAGGAGGGATTGGAGGATAAAAAGGGTGAAAATCAGAAAGTCGAAGTGAAAACTGGGGAAGGAGAGGATGAACAGAATCTTGGGAATCATAAAGTGGGAAAGAGACAAAGACAAAGATGCTCTAATCTAAGCTAATGGAGGAATTGAGGCATGACATCAGCGTCTCTTTAGTGGGACAAAATGTTGATTACGTGGGAACTGGGAGCACAACATGGGACCCAACACACAAGAATGTCCCCTGACCCTTTACTTACTCCAAGAGCCATATCTTCACTCCCAACAAGACTTCAAACTACTCATTATGCAGCTATCATCATTCTTCATTTTCTGGGCACTTATTATTTTGGGTCAAAGGTGAATTACAATGCTCTTTCCCTTCGCCACAAACATCTTTGATCATTGTTTTTTTGAAAAATAAACATAAAATCAAAGCTTCATGTAAGGTGCACTTTGGTCCCTATATTTTTATTGGTATGTGACGATCGACTTTGGTTCCTCTGATTTCATAAAGTCAGATATAATGGTCCTCATAGTTTGAAAACTGGGGAAGCATTTGAGCTGAATTGAATCTGCCGCTAATATCTGATTATGCGGTTGTTAGTTCTAATAGTTGAATCTGTTGCTTCTTATAAATTTGCTTTCGATTGATACAGTCTTCTTGTAAATTATAGTAAAGCATGGAGATCATTTATTTGACGTTGTCAGACCAGAGGAACCATATTAATGCCAATTAAAAGACCAAGCAACCAAACAGAAAATTAGGTTAAACATCGAGGATCAGAAGTTTTTTTTTTTACAAAAAAAAAATCATCATATGCACTTCTTTACATATCAGCAACACACTTATAAAAAAAAAAAAACACAGATATTCTCCTATTGAAAATAAAAGTGTTCGAAGAATTATCAGGCACTCAATATAAATATCGTTTTAAGTAAAAATACTTTTTTTTTAAACACAGATATCCTCCTAGTGGAGGTAATAATATTTGGTATACTATTAGATACTAAATATAGACACTTATTATAATAGATACTCGAATTTTGATCTGTCGCCTTGTGATACCCAATTCTAGTAGCTGTGACATGTATTTATTAATCTTCCACGTTCCTGCGTTGATATATTGATGCAGGCGATGCGTAAACTTGTTAGTGGTCCATGATACACACAGGTCATTGATTTGAACCATATTAAGTATCCACTAAGGAGGCCCATTACTACTTGATAAAGCAACACATTGTCCGTGACTCTGACCACTGCATCCTATCTCTTCCCCCTCGGGGAAATTAATACGCGTGCCAACATGTCCATTACTATATAAACTCAAACTCAAATCCGTGACTTCAGAAAACGACATATATTCAAATGTTAAAAAGCTACGCAGCATGATTTCAGATGGTGTACGTTCAAGCATGTACTGCTAGGGATTTTAATTTTAATGGTTCTGACAGAATCTCAACAGGAAACTGCAATGCAAATCATAGTTGAAGATGCAACCCAAATCTTTTGTAATTATGACAAAATCATACTTAGTGTCTTCCTCTCTTTAGAACTGTACATGATTTGACTGGAAGGAAACGAGTCAGGAGGGTGACTTGTTCCCCTCATTCTGTTGCTCTTACCCCTCTTCATTTCATTTCACTCCATACAACGGAAAAGCTTTTGTCAACAATAGAGAGACAATTTGCCCCTCACATCATCAGAGTAGGATGTTGTTAACAGACAGGACACTTCTGCTAAATTATGGGTCACTATAATCTTGCCTCAGTATTTTTAACTCAATTGTTAAACCAATATCCCAATCCATAATCTTCAATTATCTGTTTATCCAGCAGCTACAAATTTGGCAGTACACGCACAAACTTGTTTTAATAATCTATGGAAAAATGATGCCTGTGGTTGTTATAATCTAATCTTAATAAAACAAAGGCTGCAGGGCTAGTACCAGCATTCAAATGAATATCTTGGCCACAGAATACCTACTAAACAATGATGAGTTGATTACATATATTTATATATACACATAAGACTGATAGACATTACCTTTTCCTCGAATGACAGAGTAAACTGTATACAGCTAACTAGTGAGAGACAAGCCACCCTTTTTTCTGTAACATTCGGACACAAAGATAAAACTACACACAAGACGTAGAAACCACAGCAGGGATCAAAATGTAAAATGAAAACCAAAACCAGCTATCGACTCCTTTCCGTTGTTATTACCTTCTGGGTCATCATCATCTCCGCCCCATGGAAAAATAAAAAGGCTGGGGGTAATGTTAGCATTGAGAGTGAGCAGTCAAATAAGATCAGTTCTACACACGTGTTGTCAGGCAGCTGGTAGTTGGCACACGACAAAGTTGTAATACATGTGTTCTTAAGCTACAATCCTTAACCTGTCATAATTATTTAGATACATAAGAATAATAAGAATACTTGGATTCTTAGTATACGAATGTTTCACCTAAACATGATTGATCGATTAAATGATTACCTGCATGGCTGCTAATGAGGACAAGAAATCCTTGCATTGTTCAAGCAAAAATTTTTCCTTGGTGGTCACCTTTACAAGGTCCGCCACCAAGGAGTTAGTTTCTTCCACCTGCTAGAAACAATGTATGATTCTACCACTGTGAGTGCCGAGATGTTTGGATAACATGCTGATAAAAAAGAATTATATGCATATATTTTCGCTATTATATTGACTTTAAATACCCAGCAAAGACAATAATTAAAAGAACAAACATCCCTCACTGGCAAAACCCATTTAGAAGAAAAAGAAAGAAAATCACCTTTGACAAAAGAGAGTATATTGAGGATGCCATTGCCTGCATCACATCAACTGCTGAACCCACAGCATCCTTCAGATTTGGTACATCAGCCTGAATTTTTTTTTTTTTAAAATAAAAGAAAGAACTTAGTTAAAGTTTGACAGTCTATTCTAATAGGTGTTGCATATCTAAAGAAAGAAGTAGCACATACTATCGCTTTCTCAGCAACAGGAAGACGGAGGGTACTGGCCCTTAAAGCTTCAGTTGCTCCAAGCAAAGAACTGGAGTGATCTTTATCCAGAAGTGCCCACTCTTCCAAATAAGGCATCTATATAAAGAAGCATAACAGACTTTGAGAAGTAATAACAGAGAGAAAAGGAGACATGGGATATAGAGATTAGGGAGGAAGAAACTAAAAATTCACTCAAAACTGAAGACTTCCTGTCAAGATTATGGTAATTTGTCTTTCAAGATGAGTATAGGGCCCAGAAAATAACGATGTAAATGAATATAGACTCTACACCCCTACTCTCCACCTGAAATCAGTCTTTCATGCCTTGTTGGTATCAATCTTTTAGCAAGCATTTCCCCACCAGAAACAAAGATGAAGACGTTTCCAGTTGAATTTTATCATGCTTGCTAGTTGCTACTTTTAAAAAACTACATGCGTCACTAAAGAAATATTAGTTTGAAGATGAAAGCCCTGAATCTCACCTGTCCCCTTAGGATGGCAGTTATCTTCAACTTTTGCCTCAACAATAGCAACTTGATTCTTTTAAGTATGACTGAATGCCGAAGTTCTGAGATTGATACCCATGCATTCCACAAATGTTTCTGGCACAAACAAAAACATTTAGCCTACAGCGTGAACACTATTATCATTGACAAAACGCTCAGATATATTGTTTAGAAAGCACAACAGCCATTGCCATTAAAAATCCAAGTGTGGACAAAACAAGTTTTGAATAAAGTCTGACCAACTCATAAGACTAAGACTTCAAAGCATCATGTTAACATAATTTAAAGACAACAAAACATCCATGAAATTGACTGGGTATTGCCAAGTCTTAAACCACTAGTACATATCATGAGAATAAAAAAGCTCAACTTGACCCAACTTGGTCAGAGCCCTGATAACAAGGTCAAAACAATGATAGTCAAGTTTTGCCACCCTCCAGGTACCACAAGGTAAACCCAGACTATTTCTACCCATCGTTCTATTAAGACCAGGCCAATCTGTTGAAGAGTACCAAAAAATCACTTGATAGCTGATAGCAGTTTGCCAATACTTCAGCGTGAGTATATACTGGGTAAATTGAAAAGGCACAAAAGAATCAAAGGTGAAAATATAGAAATACAATTATAAGGACTACCAAGAGTCATCAAACATTGGTTCGTGGTAAAAGGGCTATGGATTTTTATTTCACTGAGAATTCCTTTTTCAATTACCTTTTTCTCTTATCCCTCACCCAACTCTGATCCTAACTCAAAGCAGGTGCTTTGCCTCTTATTCCTCACCCAACTCAGATCCTAACTCAAAGCCGGTGAAACAACTTTTTTTGCTGGCAATCCCTTCAACTTCCTTAAGTACTGTGCGCTTGTATTCCTTGTCGCCTTATTACACCATCAGCTAAGAGCAAAACCCTTTCAATCCACACATGGCCTTTCCCTAACATTGTCCAAGAATGTTAAGCAAACACACCAGACCAACTTTTCAATACAGAGCTTCACCAGGCTCCTAATTACGCCCCATGAAGTATTTCTTGTCACAAGAATACACAAGGTAGTCACTGAGCCCCTTAAGTAATTACAAAAACCATGGAACGATTATCTTTGAAGGTATTGCCAACTGAACATTTCACATTGAAGCATAAAACTTAAGAGACATCCTTTTACAACCATTCTGTACGGTGTAAACCTTTCCCCTCCAATTCTACCATTAATTGCAAATTGGGATAAGCAATGAACTGGCAGTCCATCTGCATTCTGGAACCGAGAATCCTTCCATGAAGTTGAGGCTTCTAAGCTCCTTTTTAAGTGGTGTAGCTATTCGCCCTTCACTTAGAAATATTAATACCCGTTACTAACTGCATTTCCCAATCAATCATTCTTCTTTCCAGCAGAATTTGTGAGACAAAGGGAGGTTTGTCACTTGTTGTTTAGAAATGCCCTTTAAAGGAAATGTCGTACAATAATATAATCTAATGAACATATAAATCTAAAAATTCTAAATCATTCCAGATGCATTCGATATGATAGCAAGAAAATAAGACCCCATCTGGGATATTCACATCAATTGCAATGAATAAAAACTATTATTTAAGTTAAAGTGTGATTTATAAGACTTATTAACCATAAAGATACCTCTGCATTCAGTTTCTGAGTCTTTAACGTAGCATCTGCCCTGGCATTAATAAACCTCCACTGCAGGTACCGATTATATAAAAGCCTCAATGTATGTGCATCAAATATTCGATCCTCCCCTATCTTCCCTCTCCGAAGATCAACAGAGAAACTAAGAATTGAAGGTGCACTATTAGAATTGCTATTGATAGAGGAGGCAACTGCACTTCTCACCCGAGATGGACTAGGCATCCCCCTAGAAGGTGACGATGAAGCAGATACCCATAGTTTACTTGGGGATGCAGGACGAGCAGTTCCCCTAATTGGGGAGGCCATAGTTCTTGGAGATGATAATGGACCATCACTATTGAACCTTTTTAACTGAGTCAACTTTGCTGGCACTCCATTTCTCGAGCCAGGGCTTGTTGATAAGGGTGAGCCCGGATCCTGCAAGCGGCGTAGGCGGCTATTAGTTTCCTGCCAAAACCTCGCAGACACGGCAATGCCACGAGGTCCACCCTTAGAAGCCCCTCCACCGCCATCTTGAGCTCCTGAAGTGCTACCAGAGGAAACACTGTCCGTATCAGATGTGTTGAGATCAGAAGGCAAGGAAGACTCGTTCACCGGATTTGCATCTGGGGATTGCTGTGCAGTCTTGAATAGTTCAACTTTGCCCGAATCCAAACTCAATCCCCCATCAAAAGACGCCCTTCTACCATCGTCCATCATTGAATGCTGCAATGCCCGAACCACTTTTCCATATCCATTTCCGAGAAGCTTCTTCTTATCACTCGTACAATCCACACTCATAGACAATTGATTAGAACTTGAATTTGTCTGCCGAGTCCTAGCCGGCCACCGATGCTGCTCCATGGGTCTCGAGTTCTCCCCCTGATCTCCTCCCCCGTCACCCTTACCTCTAACAGGAGTTGACCTCCGCCGCTCTGGCGTAGCCTTTCTGGCATTACTGGAAGTCGGCGTCGCCGCCTTCGTCTTGCTAATCGGAAGCGAAAATGCCCCCCCTTGAAACGAAACCGATAAACTCCGCGTAGAAGTGACCAAAAGCTTCGTAGCTGCTGATACATCACCAGCATTGGCTGGCCTCGAATCAGGAACAGGCGTCAGAGACCTAGGCGCTGTCCCGGGCCGCCGACGGTCCACTGATTGTGACCGTTTGGGCAGCGTAGAGGCCACTGGAGTCGATGCAGGAGTGGAATTGGTGGAGCGTGATATAAGCGGTGACGGACATCTCCTGGATGAAGAAGACGACGAAGTGGAAGTGGAAGTGGAAGTGGAAGTGGACGGAGAGGGAGACATGTACCTAGAAGAGACCTGCCTGCCCTTGGGCCTTCGGGGTAAGGTGCCATTGTCTTTCTCTGAAGGAAGGAGCGGGGGTCTGAGTGGATTTTGGCGGGTTTGTGATTCTTCCTGTTGCCTCGAAGAAATCTTGCCGTTGGGTGGGTCAGTCGAAGCTGCTTCAGAAATAGCAGCCACCATCATATAGAACTTGACAATCCTGTTCTCACATTGCCGCCGAAATCAAGGTTCTCGTTCACAAACCCCAACTCTTTCCATGGCCGATTCCGAGCGGAGAGATCCAGAAATCACAGGAGAAGTAGGAAATCAAGAAATGGGTGCGCGCAACACAAGATTCAACAGTTCAAAGGAACAGTGGAGGAAGAAACAGTGACGGGGTATCTTGCTTGCTGGTTGTGGATTGAAATAGGGAGAGGGTTGAGAAAGCGAGAGTAGGTAAACGGGATTTGAGGGAGTGAAGAAGAGTGTTTCGGAGAGGAAAAAGCTTTTGGGTTTTGGTTATTGTGAATCTTTGGAGGAACGTTATGTTTTATTAATGACGGTTTAAAGTGCTAAATCGCTACCTTCAGTCTGTTCTTTTTTCCACATTCGCTGACTCAAAAAAAAAAAAGTAATTAATTCGGTTATTGTTAATACGCCGATAGTGTAGTTGTGAGCTGGAAATTTCTTAATAAATGTTTTAAATAAGTAACCGTCAATGCACTCAAAATATCCCGGCAAATTATCCTATACAATTAAGTAACGTGACATTTTGGAATTAAAACACCAATAAAGCAACGATTTAGTAATACGAACGTCTTGTGGCCAAAAATAAAGTAAATACAATATTGAAGTCATTCTCAGAATCTGGACCAGGGAAAAAAAAAAAGTCATTTACAAAAGTTTAAATTGCAATGCACGATAAATGGGAAAAAAAACTGGAATTATGTAAATACCAAATAAAAGATGTCAACAAAAATTTATTGTCATTTATAAATTTAAACTTCTCAATGTCAAATAAAGTTGTGTTACCAAACTTGATTTGAGATTTGTAATTAATTTTCAGTTTCTTTTTTTGTCATTCTCTAAAAAAAATCCAATACACAATAAAATTCAATAATTTCAATATAATATATATAATCCGTTCAATATGCAATATAGTATTTCAAGGTTTATATATGTTATAGACAACCAAACGCTCTGAGGTCTGGATAATACAGTTTAATTTAAATTATGTTGTATCAAATGTGAGAGCATCTAATTAGTCTGAGTAGAATTAAACAATACTTCAAAGAGTTAATTTTTAAAATAAAAAATTACGAAATTTGAGTTGCGTAAAAAAAAATTTAATGAAACAAATGAACTGTTGAGCCCACGATCCATTCTACATTGACATGAACTTTAATTATTTAATTTAATATCCTACAAAATATTAAATTAAATATGTTAAATAATAACACAATAAGAGAGTAATTGAAATAATTTATTTCTTACAACAAAACAATGAGACGTGCATTTTAGTTGTTGAAGCTTGAGAAGTTAATCAAGTTATTTATAACTCAAAACTTAAACATGTAATTTTTTTTTTATATCCACTAGTTTAGTATTTTATTTTTCTTCAATTTAACAAATGATTGATTGTAACAACACATGAACATTCTACAGTTAAAATGTCTCTTTAAAAAAAAAAAAAGTACAGAGTTGCTTACAATTGGCATGAAAATATCATTTGACTTTTTATCAAGTCCTTGTAGCCACCAATAGAAATTGGGTTTAGTAGAAGGAGTTAGTCTCTCACAACGTGACGAACTAATATTTGAATCCTACTGGGAGAAGTATCCACATGTGCAACAGTGTCTGGAATAAAATTATCTTTGATAAAAATATACCTATACTTTGGGGGGAAAAGTCCTTGTAGCTTTTTTTAAAATCAATCCCTTATGAACAAAAATCAAATACTAAAGAATAATCGGATTAAATTATAAAGACTTGATGGGAAAAAAAGTCTGATTAAAATTAAAGAAAACAATAATGACCTAATAAAAAGAAAATAAAACTACGATGATCTGATTAATTTTGACCACTATTTATAAATCATTTGCATCTGTTTAGTTATCGAATGGAATACGTGTAGTGTATGGGAAGAAGTCATGATATATACGGCAAAAAGGTGTAGAAAGAACAAGTAGATTAGACTGTGATGTTTGATACTTGTAATTTGGATCACGTGCATAAAACGGGGGAATATAACAATTTTTTTTATAAAAAAAAGTGATTTTAGACACTCACAAAATAATCTTATAATTAGTTGACAGGTTTGATACTCCAAAGTGACGTAAGTTAGAGAGGTTACTTCAAGAAGAAAGAGATAAATGAGCTAACCCCCTCCAGAGCTTACACATTATCAACCACAATCCCCATCTTTGCTTAATTGTGATTTTTGCAAGCTAAGCTATATATATATATGTATATATCCTTTTACTACTTCTGGTCCTAAATATAAGAGTTAGTTAATTAATTTGAGTATGTTAAAGAAATAAGTTAAGTTGGTTATTTGTAAAAAATAGGTGTTGTATTTTCCTAAAATATCCTTGCTAATCAAGTATATTAGCTGGAACTACTATTATTAAAAGGACTATCTTGAAAAAAAATGCATAAATATGATAAACAAAGTGAATTGAAATCTTATATTTAGAAACAAAATAAAAATCAAACAAGATCTTATATTAAGGACCGGAAGTGGTATTTAAATATTATTATTATCATTCCTTTTTTATTAGTGTGCGTATATTATTAAGATGCCCTTTCTCTTTCTGTCCCTCTCATTCATATTGCAGCCTTTGAAAGCTACTTAATTATTTAACTAATAATTTATTAACACCATATTGTCTTTGGATGTTCCATGCTTCTATATATTTATTTATTTACCTTCCACTTCATCTGACTTTTCCCTCACTTGGACTCTCTCACGTTTCAAGTATCGCTTGCAATTTAATTTTGAACTTCGTGTTCTTTCTTTTTCACTTCAATTTTTTTAAAAAAAAATTTTTGGCTACTTTGATACGCATCTTTTAGTGTCTTTTCCTTCTTTTTGACTGATATCTTTCACTAAAGCAATCCAATATATGAAACTGGCTCTGGAATTTCACCCATTCTTGAATCCATTTCCCTCACTTTTGCTACTCCTTGTGTAATAAGTGAAAAAATAATTATAATTATTAATTGCCATCTCAAACTCAATAATTAAACTATAGTCTTCTATATTTATACAGAAAAATTATGTTATGAGGATAACTTCTTCCCATTTCAAAACTAATTTTACATGACACTTCTTTCTAATGTTTGGAATTTAACCCCAAAAAAAAAGATTAATAAGAGTAAGGCATCGCTTCAAGTTCCGAAGAGTTATAGTAAATATTTTGACAAGTTATTGTGAAACAGAACTTTTGTTGACAGGTGGAGTTTTAAGGTTTATTGTACGTAGAAAATGATCGTACGTATTTTGAACTTTGTATCTATGTCTTATAAATTATGACCCGTGCATGATTATAACCCACTAATTAATTCGCATCATTTCATAAGTTGGTAAAATCATTCCTTAAATTATATATAATTGCACAATCCGCTTTACTTAACTGCTTGGGAACTCATTATTCTAAAAGGAAACAATGACCAGCCAACAAGAAATAGCTTCTTAAAGTTTTATTTATTTATTTTATTTAACCATTATTAGTATTTGCCGACGTGTTTATATGTGCTAAGTTTGTTGCAGTAAAGGTGATCAAAGTGCCATTGTAAGTAAAATCTCATAGCCATCCCCTTCTTTCCATAATAAACAAATAGCTGTCTACTCAACATTAATAAAAATAAGTTTTTTTTTTTAGGTTTCTCCAAGATATCCCCACAGCCGGTAGCTATGGGACTAATCCCCCATCCCTACTGTCGGCGCACGAAGCAATATGGAACTGGCCATGTGGTGTTTTCTATTCACAAGAGTGGGGGATCAAACCCCCAACCACTTACTTAAGGGACGAGATGCCAAACCATCATGTCTACCCGTCGTGGTTCAAAAAATAAGTTGATTTAGTTAAAAATTTTAAGTATGTAAGCGGACATAAATTTTTTTCCTCATAATACCCATCAAGAAATTTACCAGAGTAGTTCATTTGTTGATAAGAAAATATTTCTCCCTTCTTTAACTGTTTTTAATCATAATTAAGAGGAAAAATTAGAATCTATCAAATGATTTTGGGGGGGGTTGGGGGTGGTTTTATAATTGTTGGATTAAGTATGGGTGATTAAAGAAAAGGGATGAGGTAAGTGAAGAGAAAGGCAGATATAATAATTTGTTGGAGGGCATGTGACTTAAAGGACACTCAAAATGTGAATAGTAATAATAATAATAATTATTTAAAAAGTGAGTCACCCACTCAAAGTATGTCCGTTTATGGGGGGGGTCTATTTGTTTGCTTAGAAAGTGATTATGGAATAGAATGATCCAGTGGACCAATCCTTTGCCCCCATTGCCTTTCCAGCTTTTTTAAATATTTAGAACAATGAAAATATGAAAAAAAAAAAATTTATCATGTCTCCATTGCCATCAAACAAATAATAGGAATTATCAAACAATAATATAATAAGATGGTAATTATTTTCTCTAACAGCTCATTATTTTATTGAGGGAACTAAAAAGTGAGTTACAACTCAACTAATTATGGGGCTTTCCGTTTGGCGGCTATTGTGCACGCTCTTTTCAAAATGTGCTTATTATTATTATGATTTTATTACGTGGAGTTAATAATCCTTCAAGCCAAAGACTTCAAAGATTCCTCCTCTCTTTCTATTTCTCCGGCTTAAGTTATGAGCACTTCAAGAACCTCTTTTTCAATTCTTTAAAAAAAAATCATATTCATATCCTTTTCATTTCTTTATTCCTCCATAGCTTTTCATGCACCAATCCATAGCGTTACTGATGTACTATTATCTAATACTATTTTTGATTTTAAATATAAGATACAGTTTGTAAGACTATAAACTAAATCTTATACTACCTCCGGTCCTAATTATAAGACCCAGTTGACTTATTTGAGGAGATTAAGGAAGTAAGTTAAGTTAGTTATTTGTAATAAATAAGTGTTGTCATTCCTAAAATATCCTTGCTAATTAAATGTATTGGTTAGAACTATCATTATTAGAAGGACTATCTTGGAAAAAAATGCATAAATATGAGAGAAAAAATGGATTGAGGTCTTATAATTAGGACCAAACAAAAAGTCAAACGGGGTCTTATATTAAGGACCGGAGGTAGTATTTAAAATCGAAGGTAGTATTTAATTTGTAACTACATGCATAATATATTATGGATCTAAAGGTTGGGGGGTTAGACATGGAAGATTAGAAACGTTAAAAATTTCTATAAAAAAAAAAGAAACATTAAAAAGAAAATAAAACAAGGTTTAAGAGACAATATTCCAAGAAGGATTAATTTAGAAGACATATATGAAGTTTAGTTTATAAGCAGAAGCTAAGCATATATAAGCTTGAGTGAGAAGAAGGTGGTAATTAAATACTAGCAAATAGGGAATAGAATGATTCTTGAAAGGGAAAAAAATGATATTGAGAGAGACAAGTTACTTGTATAACTAAATATTCTTGTCAAACAGTCATTTGCTAAAGTGCTGTGCAAATCATCCATTTGGATTTTTGAGGATGAAGATAACACACACACACACACTCGAAACTGGAAAAGAAGTTAGATGTAGAACAATGCACACAAAAGTGACATTGATCTAATGTTGTCTTCCTCTCGTTCAACTATCACTATACTTCACGCCTTCCCAAGATGAAATGTTTGTACAAACTTTATTGCAGCTATATCGATTTTGAGGTACTACTACTATATTTCTGCTGCCATTTCATTTTAAAGTCAGTGTCACGTTCTATCTTTTTTTTGTTGGTATTGTTAGAATCATATAAAGAACTTTGCAGCATGAGCTTCCAACAATTCATATTTGTTGTTTATGATGATTAGCTATAAAGCTTTGAGCTTGCATATTTTTAAAGTCAAAGAATAGAAATCGATCAAGCTCCAAGTTAGTAGTTGTATTGTGAATAATTAGCTTAATTATTGGATTGTGAATAATTTAACAAAGGAAAAACTACCGTTCAATAGCTAGGTGATTGATCAGGAACATGTTTGAAATTACAGTAGGAGTCTTAAAAAACAACGTTTCCATAATAATTTACAAAATAGAAAACAAATAAGTTAAATAAAGTAAAAATGCCTTTAGGCATTTAAGATAAACCAAAGTTGAGTGTTATGCCGTAACAATGGGGGGGGGGGGGGAATCTGTCATAATCATCCATACTACTATTTTATATTTTTGGTAGGCAAGTAGAGCTTGCAGGCATTGAACCCTGATAAGGCCGCCAATAGGTGGCTACCATGCCACAGCGCCACTTTTATAGTTTGACAGAAAATCATAAAATTAGTTAAAGAGGCCACTTATGAAATGGACTGTTTGATAGGCGCGGGGTGAAACGTAAAAGAGGACTAAAATTCGACATACGTCCATCTCTTTATAAATAAAACCTTACTAGTTTCTAGCACTATATATACAGCTGCCCATCATTTCTCGAGTAAAAGTTAGCTTGAGGGGAACAAAACAATTTCATGCACATCCCATATATGAGGAAACCAAGTAGCTCTTTTATAAAAGAATATGACAATTTATGGAGGAATTCTCAGAATCCAATGCATCCTGACATTCTAGTAGTTCCAAATAAAAACATCAAAAACCAAAGTAAAAGTCTAGAATTCTTCCATCACTCTCCAAGAATACCCTACCAAGGGTGTGGGAATAGCCTTTTAACGATACTGCAATTGAAAAACAAACAGAACGTAAGTAATGAGAACTCATTGTGAAACAGAACATGACACAAGAACCAGCAATCACAAACAATGACAGAAGTAGAGAAGATATTAGAGCAGCAAAATACCATACCAACAAATTCTAAACACACACTTACCTTAATAAAGCCGATTTCTTTGGCATTGCTGCGAAAACACTGCCTGCAGCACATGAGCCCGTATTTCCTAATCAATCCATGTGGGTTTCCACACACCCGGCTGAAAAACAAACGATAAAACTAACATCATAATCCACAAAACTATTCAAAAGTGGCTGAAACTTCAAGCTTTGCTTTAACCTAACTTCAAGTTTTGCTTGCCTCTTTAACACCAAAAAAAAAAAAAGGTGGCTAAGACTTAAAATCAAGTGATCATGCGCAAGGCCAACCATCACTTGATCTTCATGAATTAGTTTTCATGCCTAACAAGGTGTAATTTTGGCACTAAACAAATGTGCAGCTCATGAAGCAACATCTTCCGAGCTTGCCAATGCACACAAGAAGGAGAGCCACAATAGGTGGTAAAATTCCCCCGACCAAAGGAAAGAAGATTTAACTACCAACTAATTTATTCCCAAACATATTGTTCGGTTCAACAAAAGGAAGGAAAAGGAAGGGATTTGAATGGGAGGAGACAAACATAAGTATATAACTCCTCCCCTACTCACCCAAAAAAAGGGGAAAGAATCTCCCTACACAAGAGATTCACAGCTCAAGACCACGACACTACATTGGCAGTTTATTAATTTGTAAAGCAACTAATCAACTAGCATTCTAGCAGTTGAAAACCAGTATCCCAGTCTGTTGAGCATGCTATAACGACGAATGCAATATTACCCTATTACAATAAAATCAAAGTATACAGATTTTGCATGCTGAGCCCCCTAGAGATCGGATCAACAGAGTAATAGCATTATTATAAGACAAACAGATTAAAAAGAAAGGAAACTCAATTGATGATATACTCATAATCACAAACATAAAACAGCGCTTCAGCCGTTGCATTGCAGATTAAAAGATAAGTTGGCACTTAAAGTAAACAGCTTTGAAAAAATCCCAACTAAAGGTAAAGAGAAAAGGGTCGATCATATCCATAGACTGATGAAACGAAGCAAAAAGTTTCTTTGCTTACCAGGTGCGAGAACCAGGGCCGTAGTTCTTAGGGTGAGAATTCCACACATTAGAATGCCCCATCTTAGCTGCAGCCAGCAAGCCAAGCTTCAGAGTGAATGAATACAGAGGAGGTCAAGGAAATAATCCGAGAGTCAAAACCCTAATTCTGTGTTATAATCGCGCCAAGACGGTGTCGTATATATGAGTGCCGTGAATCTTCTGTTTCCCCGCCAGGAGTGCCTTGCATAATGCATATGGATGGGCTGGACCCAAACTCCTTCCCTTGGTAGGACATGGGGATGCGATGGACCCAAACCGGATTTTTACTAACAAAAATATGAATACATTCTTCAAAATATGTTTCTTTGAGAAAGATTTTATGGTAAGAATAACATTTTTCAAACCACGAAGAGTACTTAATAATCATAAATTATTTTTGCATAATATCGAATTAAGAAATCAATTTAGTATTTTAACAACATAAAAAATTAAAAACCTCATTGATAATCACACATTTAATATATTTTATATGATAAATTACAAATATCACATGTAAATCAAAATCAATTTTTTTGGCCAACATATCAATTTTTTTTGCTGTATAGGTCTCTCGCTATTAAAGATACTCTTAGATCACACATACTAAGAAAACTTTTAAATTTTATTAACTTTCATTTAAAATTTAACAATTTTTTAATTTTATTTTTATTTAATATATATTATACCTCATGTAAATAAAATCAATACAATAATATATGAAGGATTAGATTATATATCTATATAAAAAATTTGTCTCAGTATCCCGTAAATAAGACCAAAAAATATTTTCTTTCTTTACTCTATAAATAGGACCAGAGAAATAATTTTATTCGATGTTTCATATTAAATGTAGACACCTCTATGTTAGGTGAGACTAGATGGAGGGCAGGTTGCATTCAACCCATATAACTTTAAATTTAAAGATCGTAAAATGTATTTTTTTAAATCAAAATATATGAATTCTTAAAAATACTCATCAATCATCATAAATTTCCTTTTATACGCGTGAAAAATTGTACCAATATAAATGGGAACTCATTCAATTTTTCTTTTCTTTTTGCTAAGCAATTAATTGAAATTTATGTTCAACTAAAATTAAATATCTCATGCTTATCTTTAAAATCAAAGTTGAACAAATATTTAAATCACAAATCCTCCCTAATGCCGCTTCTTTCATGGGATTGGAGGAATGTGTAGATCTCGCCATCCAGTTTAGATTTTTCGTTTGGATTTTATTGCAATTCAAATCTAATTTAACTTAAAAATGAATAAAATAATTTTATTTTATACATATTTTAAATTTTTATTGTTGAAACATTAAAATTCTAAATTACAATGAACCCTTTGGACGGTCCGGATTGCTAATTTAGCATACAGATTCTTCCATTTCCCGTGCCATATACAATATATATAGCCGGGCCCGGGAAGGAACCTTTGAGCGACGGCACTCTTCCGGCGGCATCAGTCTCATCGTGTCCTGGAGTTCATGGCAAACGCAGGTGCTTCGTCTTCTTCCCAGCCGGTATTAACTTCTCCTCCATCTGAATTTTCCTTTTTGATCCCTAACAAAGCCCCCGTAATTCAGTCATATTTAAGTATCATTCTAATTAGTCATATTTAAGTATCATTTTAATTATATTTTCATTAACCGGAAGGAAAGAATCAATATTTCACATGCCAGAGAGTGGAAACAATTTTGCTCATAAAAATCTCAATGTAGTTTGTGTTTACTGTTATCATGTCTGTGCGATGTTCAGGAAGGTCTTCTTGAAGAAGAATACGACTTAATATATGGCTCTGAATCGGGTTGGGTCGAAGCTCGAACTTCGTGCGATCACCTTGGTTCGTTGGGGACCGATCTTACCCACATCCCGTCTCCTGAAACTCCCTGCAATAGGTACCTTTTGCTGGTTCATACTTCTGAAATGTCATCAATTTTATTTATGATCCAAATCCAGCTCCTGTGACTTACCAAATAACGAATGGAGCTTAACGGGATTTTCAATCTGCGAAATGAATGTCCTTAAAACTGTAGGCGTACGCTTGGTGTTATTTTCTCCATGTCACTGTCAATAAAAGCCTAGCTCTTGCTTAGCTCCAAGAATTTTTGGAAAAATCTGGAAACGTTTGGAAAAAATTTGGCATGAAAACGCATAACCCGAAATTGTGTTTGTTATGTGTAAGTGAAGGTAATTCAGCGCGTATATGCAAGTGAATGGAATTTACCAATAATACTAGTCTACTAGTGTATGACTTTCTAAATACTACGTGGTCTATTCGAAGTGATGGGCATAACTGAGAACATAGGTCACTGCCTACACGTTCAGTGCATGGACTGGGGGGCTAAATGGAGAGCTAATTTCAAGGGAAATGAGCAATGACGGATGGTTTGGACATGTGAGTTATGCATGTTGATTGAAGGTTTGGCAGTTGAAGAAGTGCATGTGAGATGTGTATCTGGAAGATGCCACTGGCTTCAGGATAGCCGAGTTGACCTAATTATATTTCACAATATGCTTGTGTCCAACAGTATTCGATCCCTAGGAATCAAGCATATGAACACTTCATGATGAGAAGCCTAGTTTTTGCATAAAAAAGTGGATGTCTTCTAATCTGTGAATGGATTAAACTTTCAGTTGCCAACACCCCAGTGAGAACTGGCTGTGTTTGTCCTGTAAGGATGTGCTTTGTAGCCGTTTTGTGAACAAGCATATGCTTCAGCATTATCAGCAAACGAGTCACAGTGTGGCGCTCAGCTTCAGGTAATTGGCTGCTTTGATCTAAAATGTTATTTTGAAATGCACAATTCCCAGCCAATCTGTAGTTATACTGACGCCATGTCCTTGATGCACTTTGCCACACAGTGATCTGTCAGTCTGGTGCTTCTCCTGTGATGCTTACTTAGATGCTCAAGTGATTCCACAGCTGCGCGCGGTTCATGAAATAGCCTATATATTGAAATTCAAAGAGGCTCCACCTTTGCGCCCAATTAATCATCCTCCCAGTGGAGATAATCGAGCCGAAAATTCATCATCTGGTAGTTGAGATTGACAGGGTAAAAGTAAACCATAGGATATTTGCTTATCTTAATTTCTTTGGGGCCATCTTATCTTCAGTGTCTTTGAATATCATCTTTGCAGAGGCCTTACAGCTGTTAGGATTAATATCTTATGAATGCAAATATTGTAAGTTGGACATGTTGGTATGCAGGATCCAGCTATTACTTGAATCAGATAAATATAGGTTTATTGGTGTTTGTTATCAGATTGTCTAATGGTAGCTAGCGCTAACATGACAGATGAGATGCATAATTTTACAGCTTAGTACCGCGTGATTGAGTATTTGATGGATTTCTTTTGTATTTTATACTTTCAGTAGAGAATCTAATAACAAACATTCACAGAATTTTATCTCGGTATTATCCTCTGTGAAATATGCCATCAAGTTTGAGAGATTGTTAGTCCTTGTGTTGGAAGCACTGAGCCTCTTGATGGCTACTATTATTGGTTTGTGCAACTTGTGACTGAAGTTAAGGAGTTTCCAGTTGTTAGTCTCATAAATGGAAGATGTTTTTGGGCACTTAATAATGATCCTATCTACACTAACATCATTCAAACATGATGAAGAGTAGTTTATTTCTCTGATAAAATTATACACGCTCCGTAACTGAGAAAACTAGGCGCGGAATTTAGCCTTTACGTTGAATGTGGTGTATTCGTTTACCTGTTTTAACCTGGGACATCCGTATACCATATCACTGAACATTTTTAAGAGTTTGTCACATTAAAAATACATAGAATATATTATCGAATGGATTATACGCTTGCACAATTTACAACGATGCGGTACACATTATCTAAAAGAGGTTAAGCTAGATTCTTTTTTTTTTTTGTAGACACAGTATCTTTCTGTTAGAGATAATCATGTTCGAGACATTTAGGCTAGATACTTGATTTGCCTTTTTTTATTCTCCAATCTTTTAGCTATTTAAATTAATCATTAACTAAATTTTCCCTGCAATGTTGTGCATCGTATAAACTATAACTTTGAGGAATGTGATTTATTTGGGAAAAAAAATTAACATGAAGTTAAGGAGCCCAAAAAGTAAAGTGTCTAGTGTCTTTTTTTAAGATATTTTTTTGCTACTGGCCTCTTAGATATTTGATGATGAAAGTGTAATTATAGGCGATTTACACTCAATATTATTACTAATAAATGGGATGATGGAGCTTTAAAAACAAAAACAAAAAAAAACAAAATTGATTCTCCTAAACTGACTCTCCAAGATCAAATAACAAGTTCGCTCCATTAATATTTGTCAAAAGCAAACGGGCCTTTGATAATGCTCGTTGCGTCGGAAAAGCCCATTTTGCTCTTTCGTCTTTAGTCTTCGTTTAGTCTTTTTCCGTTCCCATTGCGTTGAACCGCGCGCTGCAAAATTCGCTGATGCAGCAATTGGAGGCAAAACCTTCACGCTAGATCTTCATAACCTATCCGAATTCGGGTTCTCATCACTTTGGTACGAACTTCAACCTTGTTTCGTAAATTTTCCATCTTTCTTCTAGTTCTAATCCTTTAACGCTTTTTCTCGTGTTTTTTATTTGTTGCTGATCGCTCAAATTTGACCTTGTGCCCATCGGCATTCAATGTTAAACTGAATGAACTGATATTCTGTTATCAATCGCACATCTTCGTCTTAATTTTCTTTCCGATTAATGATTGGTTTCGTAAATTTGAAGCTTTCCTGTGATCTGAACAACGATGCAAGTTTTAGGTCTTGGCTGCGCAGCATTCAAGGGTTTAATTTCAATTCATTGTAGAATTTAAAAATTCATTAAAAAAGCGGATACGTAGTAGTTTCTGATTGATATTTTCGTGAATTGCAGATGAAGACACTATCGGGGAATTAGGGTTTAAAGAAACTTCCGTTTTCGATCATCTTGGTTTTGTTAAAGCATTGCGGGCGATGGTTTGAATGCTGATTCGTTTGCTGCATGAAACTTGGGTAAAATGACGGTACCCAGTCGAAGCTTCACTCGAATTGACACTTTGGAGCTGAAAGCTTTGATTGCTCGAAAGATTGGGCATCAGAGAACTGTGAAATATATTGAACAGCTCAAAAGATTTGTCAGTTTAAAGATCGGCAAGTCTGAGTTTAACAGGTGCTGCATCAAGACAATAGGGAAGGAAAATCTGTCTCTCCACAACCAACTTATGAGGGCACTGCTCAAGAATGCTCGGCTGGCTAAAGTCCCACCTCCAAGGGCTTCTTCAAAAATAGGCAGTCCTCTTAGCGCTAAAATTTCAAATGTGGATCCCTTTTCACCTTGCCTCCAGAGAACCAGGTCTTCAGCCGGCAGGGACGGCAAGTTTAAGGACTGGCAAAGTCCTTTGAGACCGTTGGGCAAACCTCAAAGTGTAACATCTTTAGAAATGATATCCAAAGCCCAGGAGCAGCAGAGTGCAACCGAATTGCATTCCCTTGGCAGTAGGCCACCTATTTCTGTTGAAGATGGGGAGGAGGTTGAACAAATGACTGGAAGCCCTAGTATCCAGAGTAGGAGCCCTGTTACAGCACCTCTTGGTGTATCCATGAACTTCGGCTGTGGAAGAAAACTTCTGTCTAATGTATCAACTTGTCGTAAATATTTGGAGACCTGTCAGGGCAGTAGGGATCTACCTGATACGAGTTCTCTGAGGAGACGATTAGAGCAGAAGCTGGAAAAGGAGGGTTTATCTGTGACTGTGGATTGCGTAAATCTATTGAATAATTCCCTGGATACATATTTGAAGAAGCTGATTGAGTCCTCTTTCGGTTTAGCCGGGTCAAGACAGGGTAGCGAGCGCTTAAGACAACTAAATGGTCGGTCGGTACCTGGTTCAAATGTATCACTACCCGGAAGATGTATACAAACAGTAACAAATTCTGCTTGTACATCTCTTCTAGATTTTCGTCTTGCAATGGAATTGAATCCACAAATTCTTGGACCAGATTGGTCCATGCAGTTTGAGAAGATTTGTTTAAGCGCCTCTGAAGAATGAAGCTTCTGTTTTCACTGGATTAGAATTCAATTGGAATCAAAGGGCAGGAGTTGGCAGATAAGGGATTAATTTGTTGATTGAAGTTTTGAGTGTCTATAATTTCTCACTTCAGCTGACATGAATATTGATTTCCATCTCCTGAAGTCACGTCGATTGCCAAAACAGAATAAGTAACATCTGGGATTCTAGGTATAAGTTGGCTAGATTACACGAAAGATACAGGGACTGAGGGTTGTTGGGGAGTGGAACATGTTTATACAGATATGACCCTCTTGATTGGATGAGAGCTTCACTGTTTTCAAGAGTTCAACATTGATTGTTGATGATGCCCACTTGTTGCCACGCTTATTTTGATTCGCCAACTAATTGTTGTAGGCTAGGCTTGGATGTACTTCTTGGGTCCTCTTGTTTTATATAATACAAGTTTCTCCTTAGTCCTTCTAATTTCAGCAATTTTCTGTTATATGGAGTACGTCCTCCATTAACCGCAGCAAATGAAAGGTGATTTCATTCTAATTTTACGATGTGGAATGACATCTTAACAATTTAATTTATACACGTGTATTTGTAGATGATAACTTTAAATTTTCCGAAATGGCATCCTGAGATATGTTGATAAGAAAAGAAGCCGCCAAGAAAAGGACACGAATAATTAATCCGAACATTGTGCGTTTATTTAAATCTAAATAAAACCTTATCGCCCCCCTTCCCCTCTTCTCCTTATCCAAACATTACTCTAGAAGTGGCAATGTCATGTGATCTCCCTGCTGCATCGATAAACTTAAAAAAGACTCCAACCTAAATATGCCTTTACAATCAGATTATCTGCTGCCTTCGGGAATAATCGTGAATTTTATACAAAACACCCGAATTTGATTTAAATTAGATAATTTTTTTCCATCGCTTCTCTTTCCTCTTTAGAAGACAATTACATCAAACTACCCGTGAAGTCAGAGTGGCAGAGTAAGTTCATGAACATTCATCATTATCCACTTTTTCGTTATGCTGCTTCTTACACAAAACCGCCTTTAGAAGTGGTAGTAGCTTCACAAACGATATTCAACCTCAACAGTCAACAGCTCGTTGGATTAAAACGATTACATTTCCAAGGGTTCACACAGCATCGTAGGAGCTAAAATCTAAAAGAATAAGAAATCAACCCCAAATATCTAAATGAAAAGGTAAGCCAAAAACCATGTCCTTAGTAACAGAAAACGCTTTACAGAGTCCTAGTCGGTCCAGTCCCCTAAGAAAAATGGATACTGTAATATTACCATTAAGTGAGAGAGAAAAAAACTCTCCAAAAGAAAATTTGCTTGAAACAAGTAAGCATTTGATCCACATCATGAATCTTAGAGCGTCCTACCTGCACAATACTAACTACAACATGTCCTGTAAGAGATCGGCTTGGCTTGTATACTGTAACTATTATATAAAGTCTTAAGACTCTATTACTCCATATTTGGATCATGAAACAAGGATTCCTCCAACTAAGTTGATTAACTCGCAGCCTCTGCTTTATCTAGGTTTGCCATATACGTCATATAAATGGTCCACACATATGAAAATGAATTGCTGACTAGTGGCTGCCAAAATATATGAATACAAAATTTCAGGAATTAACGACCATCCATAGCAGGTTGCAATAATAGAAGGGAAATATGAAGGAATAAACCTCATACATACCTGTAAATGGACAGGAACGAATCTGAATGTTATAAAATCACAAACAGGCCAGTACATAATTCCATTTAACATCGTAGGCAGTACATCGCGCTTTAAGCGTGCAACGATCTCTGTGTTGTTTTCACCTGGAAAAAAGTGAAAGCTAAACTAAAATATTCAAACAGCAAATATAATGACGCGATTCTGAGAGACATTGTGATTTACTTCAAAAAAGTCTTGAAATCTTCTGTTATGTTTTGCCCACTAGATATGGACCGCTACACAGTTTTAGAACACAAATTCCTATCTAATATCCGCTGTAACCCCAGTTGTCAATTTTTCCCTCTTTTCTCCAACAAGTCAGAAGAGTTTGGGCCTCTTTCAAGTTAAAGAATCAAAAGCATAAACACAAGACACAAACAGAATGCGATAAACAACGTCTCAGAGACACTTGAGTAAACATGATATATATTAAAACTGAAACGGGGGTCATGTTCTTTACATAGAGGTTCAGGTGAGTCACACTATTCATAGCCTAAGAATATTGAAGTATTCTATAAATTACATATATAGGTTTAGTACAGTACAATACAAACCACAAATGCACTCTGTTAAGGAAATACCTTGCAAGAAAGCATTCAAGGAGAAGAAAACGACAGTCATGATAGGTCCATAAATTGCTTGGCCCATTGCCATCTTCTTGAATGTCGAGAAAAGATCCCTCCTTGGGAAAAGGTTTGACACAAAATTGAACCAGAAATGCAGTGAGGGTCCTAAAATAATCATCCCATATCCTGCCATGCGTAATGTCCTCACAAAATCAAACGGTTCTGAAGATGGTGGTGAAATAGTCTGAAGAAATTAGATTTGATTAGCAAGTGAATATGACAAAAACAACAAATTGAACATGAAGTATAAAGGGTCCAAAATCACATATCTAGCACAAGATAAACCAAAACAGTGAAAGGGAATTATTATAATGTCATAATTACTGCAAGATTTTGAGAGTCTATATAACAGCAATAGCGAGTACATAAATCCCAAGAATGGATGGCTATCCAATACAACAAAGAAAGCGCTAAAATTCCAAGCAACATGCGCCAGCGGAATATTCTTAACAGCTCCCGGATTTACTCCATAAAAACAATAATGGTGAGAAACAAGAAACTTCATAATCATATATACTGTTTTCTGCTAAAAAGTGGGGAAACTTGCAAAGATTAAACCCCTTCAGGTGAAACCCCATAAGCTCGGAAGGGGGAATAACCCATTCCAAATCCAACAAGAGCTAGGGAAAAACTAGGAAAATGGAAAAAGAATTTGATCAACAAAATCCCTTTTAATAATAAAGATGCATAAAGTATAACTTTGACTTCAACCGATAATGGTTCATATCAAACAACGCATTCTCTCTCTTTCACCTACCAAACTTCACGTCCGCTAAGTCAAGACTTATACAAGAATGAAGAATCCAGAAAGACATTAGGGGTTTTCGTACCTGGGAGGACAAATCAGCAGCCGTGTAAATAAGCCCAGAAGTAACACTTTTTGTAAGAATCGGGCGCGACTTGATCATCCCCAAATACCAACCTACAAAACGAACCTTGGAGAGACAACCGCAAGACGATGAAGAAGAAGCAAAAGAGGAAGAAAGAAACGAAGAAGGGGAAATGGCATAATCCCTGACTTTCTTTGTAAAATCTGGGGAACGAAAATATGCTCTGTACTGGGTTTGGTTACACAGAAGCGGAGCTCGGGTGAAATCACTAACACGCTTGGTCGAATGCTTCTGTACCCAGAAGCGAGAAAATGAGGTGTTCCTCAAGAACGCACTGCCCATTTTGCGGTATGCCATTCCCTGAACTTTAGCCGTAAAGATTTTTAGGGGTTTGGACTCTGGGAATGGAGGGGTTAACGCGGGCTTAGACCTAATAAATAACTAGTAGAGAGACTCAAAAGCGAACGGGACGACGAAAGCCGCTGTTCAAAGCGGAATGCTACTTTGCAGGAAAAGGTGGCAATATCAATTTCTTCCTAATCGTTGGCCCAAATAAAAACCATTTCTCGCCGGAATTTCTTCCTAATTGTGAAATACTCCCTTCGTTTCTTATTATAAAAGACAAATAACCGAATTACGTTGATTAAAAAAACAGTTAAAATTAGTTAAGAACAATCAATGTGTAAAAAATATAATTTTTTTTCCAAAAATACCCTCATTAATAAGGAGAGAGAGCATGAGAGAGAACAATTAAATTATTAAAAGAAAGAGAAGTAGGAGGGAGAGAGAGTGTGAGTTGGAGACAATAAATATGGGTAAAATAGGAAATCAACATAAAAAAGTAGAGACAACTTTTAAGTGTCTCTTATATATAGGAACATGCAATAAGCATCAAATGTCTCTTATAATAAGGAACAGAGGAAGTAGTTTCTTACTCCCTCGGCTAGGCAAATCAACTTGTACTCGATTCATGAACCGCTCTTGTCTTTGTTCCCCTAAAACGCTCTTTCTAATTTTTCATTTTTACTTTGTTCGTTTTCTAATTATTTATTTATTTTCTCTAGCTAGCACTAATTAAATTAAATACAAGCACGGAAAATAAAAGCGAGTGGTATTTGTCCGTTGTGTATGACCATTTGTTATAAATATGATATACTCCTCCGGTTCTTATTATAAGGCCCAATTTGACTTTTTATTTGGTCCTAATTATAAGACCCAATCCATTTTGTCTCTTATATTTATGCATTTTTTTCCAAGATAATCCTTCTAATAATGATAGTTTTAGCCAATATACTTAATTAGCAAGGATATTTTAGGAATGACAACACTTATTTATTATAAATAACCAACTTAACTTACTTCCTTAATTTCCTCAAATAAGTCAATTGGATCTTATAATTAGGACCGGAGGAGTATCAAATATGCTAATATTTTAATCATGTTCCAGAAAGTTCCTTTTTTTTTTAAAAAAAAAAGTAATTGAAATAAACAAATATGCTAATATTTTAATCAGGCTTCGAAGAACAGTTTTATTTCACGATGTTGTCGGAAATGCGGCACAATCCACGCCATCACCTTTTTGACAAGTGTCCTATCGGCCACCACTTTCATGCCACGTGTAAAATCGCTGGCCAATTCAGTATCTGGGAAGGCGGCTCAATGCTGGGGCGTGATTTTGCGGTGAGGTCCTGGGGCGAGCGGGCGACAGCATGCCAACATTTTTAATTTTTAATTTTTAATTTTTTACTACAACCACTCCTTCCCTTATCATGATTCATGACCTTCCCTTATCATGACCACTCCTTCGTCCTTCCCCGCAACTTATGATATTTGTCTTTTTAAAAACAAAAATTTTATAAAATTAGACTTTCATTGAATTGGAATATCTTTAAATTATGGGTTCGCAATCTCACGCACAAATTTAAGCGGCAGAAGAAAAAAACATGAACAACTTTTAGTCAGTTCTAAACAATTGTTTATTCCTTAGTTTGCAATGTGTATTTAAAAAATTATTACTTCCGGTCTTAATTATAATACCTCGTTTATAATGTAAACGGGTCTTATAATTTATAAACGAAGTTAGGACTAGAGGTGGTACATTGCACAGAATATGAGAAAAAATGTATTAATTATAATTTATAAATGGGTTAATACAAACTTTACTCCTTTAAGTTTTTTCTTATTTTGATTTTGGTCCCTCAAATTTCAAATCATAGATTTTAACCCCTTCAGTTCCTTTTCATTTAAAAATATTAATCCCTATAATCCAATAAAAACTTGAACTAAGAGACTAAAACTTATGATTTGAAATTTAAAAAATTAAAACCAAAATGAGAATAAGTTTAAGAGACTAGAAATTATATTAACTCTTTATAAATTTTTAAGTAATACAATTTCTTATAAATTTCATATTTTTGTATTGATTAATAAATTATATCAATATTAATTCAATCTTTTTTTTGGCTAAAATCCTAGAAACATAATATTGCCTTTCTGGAATCACATAAACAAACCTAAATGATATGCTAGTATTTGTCAATCAAGTAATCATTTGAAACCAGCGATTTACAATTTAATAATTTTCTTTCACAGAATGGGCAACTTTCCAAATCAAACACACACACAAACTATAAATCGTCTTTAGATTTTATATTGATATATATAGATTTTCCAAACAAACCAGGTATTCATATCTTTATGCTTCAGGGTAGTATAACAAACAAGGTTTTCCTTAAGAGATAAGTGCTCATCACCATCAAAGTCTGAGCTCAGCTATATGCTGAATAGGCCATACAATCAGATCAGATCTAATTTTACTTGATCCCTTTTATTATTCATATATCAGGTTCTCTTCCATGGCAACCATATATTGTTTTAGATTCTCTTTCTCTTCATATAGTCTATCCCCAAATAATAGCTTTTCCTCAGCATCCAAAATTGTAAGAAACCAATCCTTTCAGCTCTGGACCCTTCAGTTTACTGTTGTTTGCAAAGCTGCAAGAGTAAGCAAGCCCACATCAGAGATTATTATGAGATTTTTCATGAACTAAGCTATTAGTTTGGAGATATTAAAGTATATCATCCTTGCAGATTTTGGTTGAATTGATGGACGTAGTAGTATGGTATAGTAAGTCCCATGTTGAGTGGTATGGGATGCTCAATGAGTTATTTATGTGAGTTAGTTCTAACCTGCTAATTTTTGGGATAGGGTTTCAGTCTACTTTAGTACCCATTCAATGAATCTGGTATTTTCTGGTTTATTTCACCTAAAGTGGCATTTGAAGTGATTTAAGTTCATCATGAACAGGATTAATTGGTGAAAAAACTTACCTTTCTGCGGGGAAAGACGCAAAAGGGCCATCTACTGGTATTGTTCCACACAGGTTGTTACTAGAAACATCACTGCAACATGAGAAAATGAGTTCATCAACATATTTCCATTAGATCATATAAGCGACAGCAGAGAAATCACAAGCCACAATGAAGTAGAAGAAACGGAAACTTACAAGATTTTGAGATTAGTTAGACGAGTGATTTGTCTTGGGATTGGGCCCGAAAGCTTGTTGTTGTTTAGGCGGCTGAAGTTTGGATACAGAGAAACCAAGGCAAATGGGAATTTAGATATCATTCTGTTCAAGAGCTATATAATTTTGAGAAGGTTTCTGAGCAATCAAGATAGATATACTCACAGGAATCTGAGAGAGTTCAACTTGCTAAATGATTTTGGGATCTCGCCTTCAAACTTGTTATCATACAAATCCAGACTAACTAGTTTTTTCAAGTTCCCAAATTCTTCAGGAATCTTCCCTCTTATGTCATTCCTATACAGCTCCCTGCAAAAATCACCAATTTCAGAAACCCCGACTTGTTTTTGGCCAATTGAAAGTAACTATCAAATAACTTGGAGCTCATCCTTGATCGAGAAATAATCAGAAGTAATCCCAATCTACCTATCCAGCCAATCATAATCATATGAATAGACAGCAAATATAATGCCTTCATTTAAGACCGGTCTGGTTCAGAAATCAGTGTTTAATCTGTCCTTCGTCAAGGGACAGGAATAGCTCATGAGAAAACTTCGATGGTTCGTAGGTGTTTGTTTGCTTTATGAAAACGTAACGTATGAAGATCTTTCATTTCCTTTTGATGAAAGACTCAACAATATGGGGTTGGGCTCTGAAAATGATATCCTCTTGTCACGTTTATTTCATTGGAACATGTATTTCTCCTATTCTGTAATGAGTTGTGACTTATAAGAGTAAAACTAAAAAGAGGCTCCAAACTGAACTTTAAGCTTCATAACAAACAACCAAAACAAATAGCAGAAGGCAAAAGAGGTAAGGCCAAGTACAAGTATTGTAAATGGTGAAGTTCGCCGAGTTCTGGGCCTAGAGTTCCAGAGACGTTAGAGTTGCCCAAATCTCTGAAATTCAAAGTATAGACAAGCTGATTAGAAGCCGAACAAGCATAAAAAGTTCAAATCAAAATATAAAACAGAAATGAAATGGAAGCAACATACAAGCGAGTCACATGATTATTGGAGTCACAGGTAACATGGAACCAAGTACAAGGATTAACCAGAGTTGGGTCCCAGCTCTGCAGAACGTTGTGGGGGTCAGATAGCCTGCTTCTCAGAGCATTCAGAGCATTTCCTACACGAAAAATTCAAAACCATATAATGGGAAAGAGAAAATTCTCAACTTTTTGAAGCTTAACATCTGAACTTTGATTCTGAGTAATTGTAGTTTACTCAAATTCCTCAGAAACCAAACAGGTTAAAAAGAAACAAAGAAATCAAAATATGAAGAAAAGGATATATTCAGATCCTAAAACTGGAAGACTTGATGGGTTTAAATTGGAAAAAGAGAGGAAATTAAACGGGGCAAAAAAGAGGTGATGAGAATCAGGAGAACATACCTTCAGAATTGGTTGAGAACGATGGGAGGGGACACTGGAGAAGGAGAAACAAGAAAGAGAGGCAAACGAAAGGAGTCATCTTTATTCTATGCAGAGAAACAGAACGACGGCAAAGAGGAAGAGGACGAAGGAGGAGGAGGAGAAAAGAGAAGAGAGAGAGAGTCTAAGTCAAAGTTAGAATAGAATGGGAATAGTGTTTGAAATTGAACAGAGAGACGAGTGGGAGAGGAAAAGTGGAAAGCAAATCATAGTATCATGGGAAGGGGGTGAGTGACAGATTAATTGGCGCGTACTGTGGGGCCCAGTCACACCGGAAACATTGGGAAGGAACGTTGTTACTAGGAAAGTGGTGTTGCTGTTTGTGTTTGACTCCCAATGGGGAAACTGACTTCTTTGACCATTAATAAATCCACCCATTTTGTTTTCGTAAAAATCCAAATGTTTGAAATATATTTTTCAGAGATAAATTAAAAAAAATACTAATTTACTAATTTATGTTAACTCATATAGCGAGTCCTAATTTTTAATTTACTAACATGATAGTGAATTTATAGCGAGAGAATCAGTCTTTCTATCAGAGTAACTGGCTGTCTGGTAAAAGCTTTCTCTTGGGATTAGTTTAAAAAGATGTCTATACTTCTATTCTTCCTGAGATAAAAAAGCTTCCAGACACCAGACTGATGCTAGTAATAACTTTTGGAGAGTTGTCTTAATTGAAGAAATAAATGAAAAGTGATTTTACTATGGACATGTAAGCGGACAATTCAAAGAGTCAGAAAAACATTATCATGCTACCTACAAGAGTTTCATTTGATAATTTTTTTATATATGCAACAAACTTAATTAGAGAGAATTTATCCTTGTCTATGCCTGTAGGGAATTGGTCCCTTTTGCCAACGAAAAATACTCCCTATCCCAACAATGAGAATTAAAAAGTGTAATCAGTTTATCAATTTATTAATTTTTTAGTCAAATCAAATCAATTTTCTTTTTTTTGTTTAAAAAAAAAAAGAAAGTCGACATTCTCAGTAGTATAATACAAATATCATTCCTCCCATTACCAAATTCTTTTTTATTTAAAAAAAAATCACGACATTAGTTTACCAGCTGAACTGAATTTTTTTTCCGTAGCCATCCCCTGAAAAGAGAAGTCTTTCTTCTTTCTTTCTTTTTTTTTTTTTTCCCTTTCCCGTAACTGAAAACCAACATTCCAAAATTTAACACGAAACTTCAAAGCAATAACTAGTGAACCTATACAACTCAGCTAAATGGTGATTAGTTATCACACCGTGTGAGTAAATCTGTCAAAGCATTTCGTACAAACTTTTAAATGAGATATATCTTGCACATAGTAACATATACAATCAATTTTTTGACCTATTTTTAGTACATTAGG
The DNA here is from genome assembly GCF_004799145.2 of Neltuma alba. NCBI lineage: Eukaryota > Viridiplantae > Streptophyta > Magnoliopsida > Fabales > Fabaceae > Neltuma > Neltuma alba. Next base: position 35,235 of record NW_021636776.1, on the reverse strand, counting down.
CTGCTTCAAAAATCTCATGTCAGGGCAATGGCATAGTTCTGGGGGGGAAAAGACATTTTAGACTCGATCTCGATCTCTAATCCACTTTGTCGCCACCCATTTCTGCCCTTCAATCACGGGACAACTTCCATGGAGAGAAGTCTGCAGTAAAGTTCAGTTACTTGTACCAAAAGCAAACCAAATAATGTAGCAAGTGCGACATTATTGGACATTAAGTTACCATGAAACTTTTTGTTACCAAATTCCAAAGATATAACTGTATATGGTTAAAATATATGATATTTGTGTGAATTTAATGAAATTCAAGAAAAGTAAGTGTAATTTACTTCTCAGTATTAAAAGCGAAAGTACACAAGTATTTTCTATTAAAAGGATGATAAGAGCAATCTCCATGCATCGTCATGAAAATACTATCCAGTCCATCATTATTGTCCAAAAAATCTTCATCTGATTCTCAGATGCTCTTCCAGTATTATACCTACCCATATGTACCACAAGAGGACCAGCAATTATATGCATGTATTATTACTGTTTGAAAAGGGAAGATTCTCTAAAATGGATTACCTTATCGATTGTGCCATTTGGAAGCAAGGAATAAAATAGAAGTCCATCACCTTGACGCGGCTTCACTTTCAAACCAATGCATTCTTTATAATCATAACGTCTACCAATGTTCATACCATCCTGCAAGTTACAGCATTGTCCAGTGACTACATCTATATCGAGATCCATATTACAAAGTGCCATACAATTCCGATGACGTAAAATTCCCCAATCTACCTCGAAAGGGAACATGGTTTCTCCCCCTGCTTCGACGTTTGATAGGTATAGTAAGAAGGAAGCGACCTGCTTATTGAGCATGGATATATACATAAGAAGAGACCCATAAACAGACCGATCAGGCATAAGAAAGGCCTTTGAAAGAGAAGATAGTTAACCAACTTCTTTTAAGTTGTTAAATTCTTGAGTTTCTTGGCAGGGCATATAATATATAAAATCTGAACTGATTTCTGGTCTTAGTCTAATTATTTAACCGGTACAGGTCTAAACCACCAGGGGTCACTGTCAGCCATAATTGGTCAAAGTTTTATAGGATCTCTGTGTGGCTTCTGTCTGTGTTTTGGGACCAATTCATGTGAGCATGACGAGAAATAGGTGATCAGAACAACTTTTGGACTGGTCAAAATATTGAAACAAACTTAACATGGAGAAAATCAATCTGGGCAGTGAAGGTAAAGTCAAAGTCGTACTAAAGAATGCTCTACTTGCTTTGCTTATTCCTTATTTTCCCATTTGGTTCTTTCGCTTTCCAACTCCTGTCTATTCCCACAGTGAATTTGCTGTCCAAATAATATCATACAACAGGTACCACTAGAAATAAGAAGAACTAGCTGCCCAATGACCAGAGGCTTACTTCATAATCTTGATAAGAACTGCTATATAGTCCCCCCCCCCCAAAAAAAAAAAAATCTGAGAGATCTAAGAGGTGAATATGATTTTAGTTAAATCAAACCTAAAAAGGAAGACAACAGGTGTCAGGTACAGCACATAACAAGACATAAAATTATTGAAAAGAGAGATTTGCAGAAAGAATGATTCAGCCAAGAATACCGCCACAAAGAAAAGCAAGATGGCAAAAAGTGGTGTTTGACAAGAATTCCTTAACAATAATGATACCCTTTGACTCTGTTGAGGGCCATATTCAGCTGGGTTAAACGCATCATAATGAGCATCATATTTTTGGCCAATCTCATACCGCAATATGTTGAATGCCTGCAAGATTTTGGCAACAACCTCCACTTCACTCATCTTGAGCAATGAGCACTAACCCTTTAGAGAGCGTTAAATCTTAAAAAGAGTAAATACCTCTCCGTGGGTCCTTGGAAGCATCGTGACCCTCGCAATTTTCCTCTCAATTAACTCCAAGATGCCAGTTTTGTCTTCTGATGCGCTGATGAATGTGCCTGAACTGTTTCCAAGTACAAATTAGTAGCAGCAACACAATTCTGGTAGGTTCAAATGATAAAATTCGTGCGCAAAAACACGTGATGGCATCATAATCTAGCTGTTTTCTCTGCATTTTATGCTCCAGAATATAATATGGTAGGGTTATTATGTATAGTCATAACTAATATGTGAGAGACGGGCCTTCAGTGGGGTGGAACAATCCATTCAATCAAAGATCTACCTTTCGCATTTAAAATGAGGAGTCTCCCATAAACCAATTTTTACAAGGTTTTTCTACCTAATTTATAATACATCATTTTTAAAAAAATCTTATTACTCGTAAACCATCAATTATCACAGCACGCTAAATAATCTATGTGAAGAGAACCGAGCATCCCAAACAAATAATTGATGTTCGTGATGCTTAAGAGTTCTAACTTCCCCATGTCACAAAAATTTTATTTTTTGATACGAGCTCAATCAATGATAGATGACATAAACTCAAGAGCCTAAAAACCACGAATATGAAAGAGCTGATATAACATTTATCGCCATGCAGGATAAGTAATTCAAAAACGTTACCAAATCTAGTTTGACTCATTTAAGCAGACCTATCTATGCTAAGATTGGTCATGTTAATCTACAAGTGCATGTTATATGCAGAACTCCAAGCTATAAATAAGTAGCTATCTACTAAAAAAGCATGAGAAGAATTATAGTAGATAATGCACGTGAGAAGGATAACACCTTGTTCTAGTGCCCTTGGTGCTCTCAGCAGATTCTCCTTTCCGCAGAGCTAACTTTGATGGTTGAAGTTTTGACTTTGCCATGTCAATTATGCGGTCACATAGTTCAGCACTTGTGAAGTTTGGAAAGTATACTGCCCTTGGCCTCCAACTTAAAACCTGCAAAAAGAGAGAAAAAGGAAGAGAATGACATTGAGCAGCAGTAACACTAAAAAGTTCCAGGACGTTTCTAAAAGGCAGAGATTTTCTCTTTGAAGGCTCCATCACAGCCGGAGATATTAATACTTAAGATGATGAGAACCATTTGTCAGGATTATGTTATTACTTAAGATGATGAGAGCAAGAATCAATACAATATATACAAGTATCACTTCCCATGAGCACACTTAAGCAATGTTCTCCCCCCCCCCCCCCCAAAAAAAAAAAAATTTAGGGACAGATATGAACTCACCTTCCTCTATTCGCTAGAGTCGGATAAATTCATAACAAAAAAGAACGGAGCAGACTTGCCCGCTGCATCATTTTTAGGAAAGAAGAAATAAGAATGAAATACCCTATGAAAGACTGCATCAGTAGACGATAGTCCTAAATGACGATAGTTTGTCTAGCTTCTATGTGTCCATGTACCTCCAAATGTGAATCAAATAGATAATCTAATACCTTGAACTAACAAAGCAAGCAACTTTTACATGAACAGAGGTATCACATTGAATCTCGGGCCGTACTGTGATAATCCCATGAGATTAACAGACTTAAGTCATGATAATGTTTGCATTCATTAGCCACGAGCATAAATGTGAAACAGATATGGCCAGATAGAGATAAAAAGAAGACGAATCACCTGAAATGGAATTGATTCAACAAAATCTTCCCCGGTTTTGCCATGTTCAAGCGGGTCATAATCCTTCTTCGCCACCGATTCTTCAAGTATTCTAGCTCCAGATCGAGGCCGTGCGTCGCCCAAATCCTGCTATCAAATGACATAATGAATTCAAGTCACGAGATTGATCAGGCACTCACCAGGCAGTCATTCGATCGAGTATTTTAGAGGGAATTTAAGAGACCTGAAAGAGGATAGTGGACAGAAAAAGTCCAAGAAAGAAGAAAAGAGAACAAAAGAGGATCAAAGAAGGTGAACCCAACTTCAAATTGGAGCCTTTTGCTTTGGCTTTCATCATGGTGTTCCTTTATCTCTCCTCAGTTCACTTTCTCCTCCAATGTTTGCGCTGGGAAGGCTTTAAGAACGTGGGCGATGTGGGGTATAATGGAGGATTTCGACAGTGAAAATCAAGATTTGGAGCTTTTTGGTTGCTTTGTCTTTGTTCTAGGAGAAGATGTGACTCAACACACACGACAATGGCGGGAGTTTCTCTTGTTCAGGTTGGCAGGTTACAACAGCTCCGTCCAAGTTCTACACCCTTCCTTTCTCCATTCCATCTGCTACATGTAACATCTCATGAGAAAATTAAAATCAAGTCCTATAAATCTCAATGTTAAATATTAAATATGATCCATGACAAAAATTAAAAAAAAAAAATACTACTTTCTATGCTTAATACTCCTCCGATCCTAAATGTAAGATCCTTATACACACTAGTATAAGGATCTTACATTTAGGATCGGAGGAGTACTATCTTATGTTCTAATTATAAAACTTTCTTTATAAACTACAAATGAGGTATTATAATTAAAATAAAAAATAGTACAAAAACTAGTTGATTTATTTATTTGAATAAATTTAAAAAATTTGTTTAATTAGTCATTTGTAATAAATTTATGCTACCTTCTTTAAAATACCTGTATTAATAATATGTATTAGGTAAAAGTATTATTTAATAAAACTTTAACATGTATAACTATTATAAAAACTATCTTAAAAAATAGATAAGTATGCAAAATAAAATGAATTAAAGTCTTATATTTATAAGCAAATTAAAAATTAAACTAATTTTTATATTAAGAATTAGAAGTAATGGCAAATATAAGGGACACTTATAAAAATATTTATTAATCAGAAATACCTCCCGCAATATTTTAACGCAGTCTGAACCTTCATTTTGATTAATAGGCCAGGGTCTCCATCACGGGGCAAAACTGCCATGGCGTGCTCTCATATCAACAATGCTCCGTCTTTTTTTTAATCAGCAAGCTTGAGCATGGTGAAATTGTAACACCAATTAAAAAGTCTCTGCGAAATATTAATATCTTCATAAACAAAGAAGGATGGACAATAATTATGTACCTTTTTTTTCCCCTATAACTAATGCGTTTTATTTTATTTTTTTGTTTTTTTTGGTAGGTTATTTTTTTGTTTTTAAAAAAGGGCCAGCGTGCTATTTTGGCGTTGAAGGCTTTCGTGTCAACAAGAAGAATGTAAGATGCGGTGGCCCAGAGAGTACCTCCTCATCCTCCTCTTCTAAATTTCGACTTATTTGTAGCAAGTCTTTTTTTTTTTTTTGGGCCCGAAGACTTATTTGTAATAAGTGTGAACTTTGAAATATAATAACTCTTAGAATTTTTAATTACGAAAATCCCACCAAAAAAATCTAAAATTATTAAATCCCAAATCAAGTTTGGTAATAATATTTTAATTTGTTTTGACAAAATTAAATTTACCATTAACAACATATTTTTATAAAAAAATTATTTGTGATTTAATAATTTCAAACTTTTTGTGGGATTTTTTTCTTTTTGGTTTTGGGCATTAATTATTTGGTTTTTATTTCATTGATAAACAATTATTTGTGTATAACCTGAAATCATTCCATTTGGAATATGCACCAAGTCATGGAATGATGGAATCATCGTCAAATTTCAATTAAAAATTAAAAATAGTTGTTGACTAGGTATTATATTAGAACTTTCTAGAAATGGATTTAAACAATTCGCATAGTCTTCACATGGCCTTGAGTCCCCCTAGGAACCTGAGTTCATAGCATATTTGCTTTCTTAAATTTCAAGTCGGTTCATAAATTTGTTACATGAATCAATCATTTTATTTTTAATTTATCGTTCTGTACACTACTATTTTCAGAACTACCATTTTCAAAAGTACTATATTAAATATAAGTAAAATTAAAAAAACTATTAAATTTTAAAACATAATTAATAAGATTTACAAATTTTCTTGGTTTCAATACACCACACTAAAAGTGTCTTCCAAATATGATTAAAAGAATATAATATATTTCTGGGTTTTTATTTTGAGAGCATGGTGTTCAACCTCGGTTATAATTCAAAAGGGGCAGTTTGAAAAATTCAAAAAACATTTTTTAAAAAAATGCTTTCACACAAAAGAAGCAAAACTATTCTCATATATTTACTTATATACCGATACATTATTTTCAAAAAGCTAATCTAAACACTTTTCATAATTGGTGTTTATACAAATATTTAATGGAGAAAACTGCAATAGAGTCCCGTTGAAAAAATATAATGACTAAAAAATTCTAATAACAATATAATAGTTGAAATAACAAGTTTTAGTATAAAAAGGAACAATTACTCAGTTGTTATGGGGATTTTTTAGATAATTATTTTTGTCTCATAGCAATTTTCCCTATTTGATAATGCAATGACACTCTGGTCAAAAAAAAGATAATGCAATGACAAGAAACTACGCTACTAAAGCAATTTTGTGGTTAATATTTAAAACATTGATTTATTCGTTTAATTAAGTGTGGTTTCCTTTTTACTTTAAAAACACTAAACGCGTTGCCTCTATCAATGTTCATCATTTGTTTGAAGCTCAAAAGTAGAGCCAAAAACAAAAAAAGAGCCAGACATACAAAAAGAAGAAGCTCAAAGGTATAAAAGTTTGAGAGCGACTGAGCGTATGGGAAGGTATTAAGTTTTGTCATGCTGTTTCTTAATTTATTTCAGTTTTAAATGCTTGCCTAGCTTATTTTTCTATCACTATCTACCTGAAAATAGGTTTAAAAAAAAGTAAACATTGAAACCCAAAAAAGACAGAGAGAGAGAGAGAGTTCTATCCCAAATGACATTGTAAAAACGTACTGATCAAGCCTTCAAATAAAATAAATTATAAAAAGAAAGAAAATTTAAATTAATAAATTATAAAAATTTATGAATTAATTTTTTTTTAAAAAATCCAATATGTCAAGTCAACGTTTGAATGTAAGAGAGAGAGAGCGCAAATTCACAACACATATGCTCATAGCTCATACGCAGCAAGCGAAGCCGCGTGAGCCGCTCCCAGACAGGTGGCCCCAGCACAGGCAATCTCACCAACCTGCCGTGTCCCCCTCACACTCCCTCGATGGCAATATATTTTTATTTAACCAGTATCAGCATTATATATAAAAATTTAACTGTTTTTAATTTTGTAGAAGAATTATTATAAAACATAAAATAAATTTAATCTCCAATTAACTCAACAAAGTAATTGATTAATATATGGTTATTAATTAGTGTGGGACATGTATGTGTCTGGGGGCGGGGTGATTAGGAGTTTGATTTCTAATATAGATCACGATTACCTGTATAAACTGCTGGCCAAACACTTCCTTGTATCTTTAGTTTTATCATGAAATGTCTTATTATCTCTTATTATTTGAAAGGAATTTATTCTGTCCTCTTCAACCACTGTGTATGTTAATAACTTTTTATATCATCAGTGCGCCATCCATATGCATGTATCATAACTTGTGCATTTCCATAACCGCTTTCACAGATGCACTTTTTGTGTGTGCGCTCTTATATTTTGACTCAGTACAACTTAGTCCCTATAGTTTGGATTCGGTTGTAACTCAGTCTTGAAATTTGATTCGCTGTAACTCGATCCCTATAGTTTTAACCATTTTATAATTTAGTTCTTCCTTTTATTAGATATATAATTTTATTTTTTAAAACACAAGGATTAAATTATAAAATAGAGAAAATTATAGAGACTAAGTTGTAGTGAGTCAAACTTTAGGAACTCAGTTACAATCGAGTACAAACTATAAGGACTAAGTTGCACCGAGTCAAAGTATAGAAATTGAATTACAAATGAGTGAAAACTATAGGGACTAAAAGATTAATTTTCCCTTTTTTTTTGTTGCTAATATTTCACAATGAAAAACGGACATGCATGCATAGTCATAAATCACAACATATCCAATCCCCCGATTTTTTTTCTGGTTGTTATTTGAATTCAATGTATTATAATCAAAATGTTGCTAAATAATGACACCGATGGTAATTAAAAAAAATTCCCTTTCCTCGCATTTTATCCTTTTATATATCTCTTGCTATTTCCGGTCCTAATTATAAAATCTCGTTTATAAATTATAAAGGAGATCTTATAACTAGGACCAGATGTAGTATTATTCTGCACCAACTGCCAAGGCATTCAAAGTATAAATCCAAACAACTAAATCCTACATTAATTCCTCACATGCATGTTGATATCACTTCCCTATAGCCCCTTTAATATCAGTAATTGACTTTACAAAAATATGTGATTTTTTATCGAATATTTTACTTTATAAAAATTAACTTACTTCTTTAGCCTAATTTAACTTTTTATTCTCTAAAATACTACTCTTCCGGTCCTTAATATATGACCCAATTCTTGAGTTGGTTTTGGTCCTACATATAAGACCCATTTCTCATATTTGTCAATTTTCTCTAAATTACCCGTATAAATACTCCCTCAACCATAATCAAGTAGAAGAAGGAGATGGGGTATTAAGAAAGATTATGATGTTTGAGGGAAAATGTGTCACTTTTCTTATAATTAACTAATTTACCTAATTTTCTTAATATAATCAAATTAGTTAAATGGGCCTTACATTAAGGACCGGAGGAGTACTATTTAATTTGTCAAAACATCAAGTGCTTATAGTTTAAAATTCTCTTTATTTGATCCCTGCGCTTGAATTGTTACTAACCTTTTTTGACAAATTTAATTGACGTGGTCATACTTAGATATACGAAATACACAAATTAAATAATCTAGATGTAACTGATGGCTAGAAGTTGCCAATTAATACATGTTGTATTGTATCACATGTCGTATATTGTTTTGGCCGTATATTGCATGCGGCGCGTATGTGCTATTTTTGCCAATTATTTATGTAAATCGCTTGTGTTTATACAATTAAAATATATAACACATGAGAGTGACATGGTTAAAAAAGTTTTGAATAAATTATTCTCAACAAGCTTAATATATATCACAAGATAGATACAAAATAAATAAAAATTAAAATCATAATAATAAATTAAATAATAAGATTAGATTAAAATACACAGGGATTGAGAAAATAGATAATTACTAAGCCAATGTAAATCAAGATTAGATCAAAACATAACCACAAGGATATAATGACGTGGATATATATCCTATGATTTCGAACATTTTTTATTGGATAGCTTGTTATGGCTAAAAAAAAAAGAGTAGATTGACAAAAATTATTAATCTTGGGATGTTGATTTCAGGTTATAGAGATAAACATGTGGGAAAAAAAACATAACACAAAAATGTGTTTTTTTGGTGGAGTTCCGGATACGGATCGCGGGTACTATAGAAGGTTTTCAAGCTCATCCAACGCCTAAACAGCTTCTAGAAATTTAATTTTTTTTTTTTTAAAAAAAAAGCTTCTAAATGGAGTGAGATGCAGTGAATAATGTGAACTGAGGAATGAATGAAATGGTTAGTTTCCTCGAGAGGAAGTGGTTAGGGATAACACCTGAATGTAGAGTCAGAGACACGCTGAGAGAAAGAGGAGACTACGCGTGAAGTATAAAAGCAACATTCGTCGTTGTATCTTCTCCTTCTAACGCGGCATAGCCTCTCTACTTTCCTTTGCGTTTACCCCACTCGCTTTCTTTCTTCTCCTCTTCCATTTTCCGATATTCGTCTCTCATCTCATCCTCTCCTCCCCCTCTTATACCTAATCACACCGCAGCCTCCTCTCTCCATCACCATCACTATCGAGATCGTGATCTCGATTTCCCTTTAGACCTCCAAATCTTATACGATTTGATCCCTAACGTATATACGCGATGCTTCGTTTGTGCTACAGGCCGCTGGAGCGTTGTTTTGGATGGCGAGGATGCGGTGGCGGCGGCACCGGTGGCGATGGCCTGTTGTGGCACTCTGACTTGAAGCCTCATGCCTCTGGCCACTACTCCATCGCCGTCGCTCAGGCCAATTACAGTCTCGAAGATCAGAGCCAAGTCTTCACGTCTCCCTCCGCCACCTACATCGGCGTCTATGATGGTCACGGTGGACCCGAAGCTTCCAGATTCGTCAACAAACGCCTCTTCCCTCATCTACAGAGTAATTCTCTTTTCCTGTTTATAATTCTCAAGATTGAAATCGGTGTTTTTGGTTGTTCCTATTTTTGGCTCTGAATTGGTAGCTTCTCAAGGCTCACCGCACTCTCTGTGTCTTCGCGGTCGTGAACCTTGTTTTAAGGTTCTGTTTCATGGATCACTTATTGAAGAAAAATAGACTTGGTTGGGATGATGAATTTTATGATAACAAGGGTTTTAGGATCCATGAGAAATTTAACCCTGTAGAGGTACTCTGTGGGCTGCATTTCAGTTACTCCTCCTGATTTCATATGGCTACTAACTCACCTTCTCTTGTTTTTGTTAATTTGATTGCAGAGTTTGCTTCTGAACAAGGTGGATTGTCCGTGGATGTGATAAAAAAGGCGTTTAAGGCCACTGAGGACGAATTTTTGCATTTGGTGAAGCGAACATTGCCTATGAGTCCCCAAATTGCTTCAGTAGGATCATGCTGTCTTCTTGGTGCAATTTCTGATAATATGCTGTATGTTGCAAACCTTGGAGACTCTAGAGCTGTTCTTGGCCGGCGAGATTCAGAGAGCAAAAAATGCTCAGTGGTGGCAGAGCGGTTATCAACAGACCATAATGTGGCCTTCGAGGAGGTGAGGAGGGAGGTGGAGGCCCTCCATCCTGACGATTCACACGTTGTGGTTTATAGCCGTGGAGTTTGGAGGATTAAAGGCATTATCCAGGTATTGGTGGATAATTTCTATACGAACTTTTGAATAATTGTAGGCTCTGATCTGAACACAGCCCTAACAGTTTTAGTATGGATGGACTAGAGAGAGACTGATTTTCTTAAATTATCTGTTCATATTTAAGATATAGTCCAGGATTGCTGTGGACAAAGTTTGTCTGCTTTTAGAAATAGTCTTCAATGAAATCTCACCGTTTATTAGTATATACAATAATACAGTCTTACTGCGACTTGTATTTATTTTTCCTTTGTATTCCCTCCTCATTTACTTGCTTGTTCAAATTCTTAGGGCCTTAAAATTGCATTCCATGGCAAGGGTTGCTTGTAAATGTTGGTAGGCTAAACTTTTCAATTTTCCCCATATTTTGAAATAGAAGGTGATATCTGTCACTTGCATCTCTGTGTTAATGCTCTTAATTACAACGCTTGAGCCAAGCTAGCACATATATTTAATATTTCTTACTTCCTGTCTTGGCTTTTAAACCTATTTCTATGCTTATGAAGTTATTGTGTATTTGGTGTGGTTCTAGCTTTCTACTATAATGTGCTGTAGAAGTTGGCTATCCTGTAATTAAGATTCAGAACGTACTGGTAGACCTCAAGTCAAGATCACCTGCATTTACTTCCCTTCCATCCATGTTTGTCTCCTATGTAAGAGGAGGGCCGTGGTTGCTCCTCGATCATTTGGTTGTTGACTTAGATATCAATGTGAAACTGAATATTTCCTTGCATGTATTCAGGACTTCTTAAGGACTAAGCTGATTATGGAAGCTGATTTTTGGTTGTGCAGGTGTCAAGATCCATTGGTGATGTGTATCTCAAGAGACCTGACTTTTACAGAGACCCGGTTTTTCAGCAGTTTGGAAACCCAGTTCCTTTGAAGCGTCCAGTAATGACAGCTGAACCATCAATCCTTATTAGGGAGCTTGAGTCGGAAGATTTATTCTTGATATTTGCATCAGATGGCCTTTGGGAACAATTAAGTGATCAAGCAGCAGTTGAGATTGTTTTTAAGCATCCAAGAGCCGTGAGTACCTACTCTTACTTATAAGATGCATATAACCATGGACTTCATGGATTCTTATATAGATTTTAATTAGACATATGTTGTCCCCGTACTTGTAGGGAATCGCCAAGAGATTGGTAAGAGCTGCTCTGCAAGAAGCTGCAAAGAAGAGAGAGATGAGATATGATGATATAAAGAAAATTGACAAGGGAATAAGAAGACATTTCCATGACGATATCACTGTTATCGTTATATATCTTGATCACCACAATGGTTCCCCTTATGATAGATCTAAACCAAATACTGTTGGCTGCACTAGTGCCCCTGTGGATATTTTCTCCCTCAATGCAGATGAGTCAGAACAGAGCATGCTCCGTTCGGTTGCTTAAGGAGCAAAGTTCAATATAAATTAAAATACGAAGATGGATATTGTTGGTGGATGGGATTCATGAAAAGAAGGGTTCAAGTTAAGTTACTGCATAGATAGTAACTGAAGGTTTTCTACAGATTTTGCTATTGCAGATAGCACATGTATAGTTTCGAAGCCCCTTTTCTGATTACAGATATCTCAGTTTTGTTCTTTCTGAAAAAAGAGAATAAAGTCTGTATTGATTAGTCAGTCATGATATCAATCTCGTCCCGGAAGATATTTTTGGGGTAACGTATGGTGCATGTACATATAATGATTGAGATTTATTTACACGTCAAGTTGGCAGAATTAGACTATATATCACTGTATGTGCATACACCATACAGCACCCGAGAATTTTCCCCAAGTCCAGTGTTTAGTCATGAAGGCCAATGGTGTGATGAGCTTTGATGGTGTCTGAATTTTCCCGCGGAGCACTAAAGCCGCAGGAATTATGGCCATAATCTTGATTTGCCCCATTTCTCCACATTGTAGAAGTTCTGACCGGTCAAATTTGTGACCTTAATTTACGGGATATTGATTTCTTTTATTTTTTTTAATTTATATTGTTGAATAATCAGGACATGAGTGGAAAGATTTCATCCCATTAATTGGTGGGATTTTTGTTTATTAGATTTTGATTAGATTTAACACCGAAATGGGAGGAGGATAATGGCTGAAAAACAAAAATGATTACGTGGGCATCTGAGTTTTCGATCCTTGAATGACTGGCCACTAATTAATGGAACACTCATGAAGCTGTTGAAGAAGTTCTATTAAGTTGTGCCTGTCATGTTTGGCTTGACTGATGAGTTCACATCATTCAATTGTGTCGGCAAAAGCACTCGTGACCAAATGCTCATGAATAAAAGTCTAACCACGTATGATCAGTGAAGTAACAGTAATTTTTATTTGATTTTAATCATTTACATCGTTTCAAAAGTGAATATACATGTCGTAGCTAAGCTCATTTATTTGCTTACTGACACCTGACGGATCCCGAATTTCATATCATTAGACCTGGTAGAGTTTGCGTTGGCCAAAAAAAAAAAAAAGTTGTTAAGAGTTTAGAATAATTGACTTTTCTAAAAGAACAGACATTTAACTAGTTTACATATTTCGTACAATTCTTAATAAAAGAAAAGTATTTATGAATTACTTGCAAATTCAAAAGAAGAAGACGTAAAAATGAAGGGAAAATCCATGTATCCCTGTGACTAAACGAACTTTATTATTGGCAAATAGGATATCTGAGATACTCCCTCCGTTTTTTATTATAAGAGATATTTGATGCTTATGATATATTCTTATATATAAGAGACACTTAAAAGTTGTCTCTATTTTTTTGTGTTGATTTCCTATTTTACCCATATTTATTGTCTCCAACTCACACTCTCTCTCCTTCCCACTTCTCTTTCTTTGAATAATTTACCATTGTTCTCTCTCATGCTCTCTCTCCTTATTAATGAGGGTCTTTTTGGAAAAATAATTATATCTTTTACACATTGATTGTTTTTAACTAATTTTATCTGTTTTTTTTATCAACGTAATTCGGTTATTCGTCTCTTATAATAAGGAACAGAGGGAGTATGATATATGAGCATATTAAAGAAAAACGAGCAATTTGCAATTCATTTAAGGAAAAATTAGGATAAACCCCTCATTAAAAATTTAATTAGCAAATAGAATCTAAAGACTTTGTGCAACTTATCTTCCATTGTGTGCAATCTATTTTCAGTTATGTGTAATAATCTTCCTTTATGGGATATGTAACTCAATTTCTTTTTGTACAAATAAAATTTTTTTATGTGCAAATCATCTTCTTTACATGGAAACTAATTCTTTTTATTTAAATAATGTTTTTTACAAATTATCTTCTTTTCGTGTAACTAATATTTTCTTGTGTAATCAATCACCCCAGATCCTATTTTACCAATTAAATTTTCAATGAGAAATTTATTCTAATTTTCCCTTCATTTAATGATGGGTTTGGACTCTGGTCAAAAAAAAAGATGGGTTTGGAATTCCAAGAACCCATGAATTCTGTTTCGTTTGTTGGTAACTGTTGACCCTGAGCCAAGTCAAAATCCCAACTCTTTCTCATTGGGCACTGCCATCCCAATAAATATTTTAGCTTTGTTTCCATAGAGTTTTTATGCGTGTGCGGGTAATATATACATGCGCGCGCGCGCATATTGATGTTAATCGTATAAATATCTTAACCCATCCAACCAACATCAATTTTCTAAAAGTCAAAACCAAAGACGCACTACTGCATGCGTCTCATAGAAGCGAGCAAGTAGGGATTAATCGATCCCAAAATGTCATGAAAGCTAACTTGATCTTTCCCCAGACATCCCAAAGACGACATTAATTTTCTAGATCCTGTATCAGATTTACAGCATCCAGTTTAGGTTTCTTCAGTAAGCCGGAAAACGATCACGATACCCATACCACGCAAAAAATAGAAGCAATTAAATGATATATTCAGACATGAAATCTAAACATTTGATGATATAGACATTAGGCAATCAAAATAAAATATAAAACATGTACACTGTGTTGAATTCTTCTATATATATATTGTGAGTTAAATTAGTTGCATCTCACTTACTCAATGGAAGGCTCTTGTCTATATATAGGATCATTCACTTTAGATCACGATTGAAATCACTTATAAACACATTTTATATAAGTTAAGACAAAAATTTTTTTTACTTATTTCGTATTCTGTAAATTAAAAATTACTTATAAACTATTCTAAACGGACTTTCTATGTATATAGGTGTGATGGGATGTGGATGTAAAGTTCCCACCATTGTAGCGAGAGAGAATAATTTAGGTCTCCCTCCTCAAGGTTTCCATAAATTACAGGTTTTATTCCTCACCCTCAAATCGTTTATATTGCTCTGTCAAATGAAACTAGGACATTGCCACCGTTTTAACCTATTGGTACATGCATAATAGCAAATCCTGCGTGCCACTACTATTTGGTAATCATAACACACACACATATATATACTCCACTTGGAAGTGGAAGTAAAGAATTAAAAAAAAGGAGGAAGAAGAAGAAACGTGGCATTGAATACAAAATGTAATAAAAGAGAAATATGAAAAGACACACAATCTTAATGTCATAGTTCAACGAGGTGGTAATATAGTGTCGACAAAGGTCAAGTGAAGGAGAAATCACTTCTTGTTTTTTGACATTTGTGGTGACAGTCAGATTAATTCCATATTGTCGGCAGCTAATATAAGCAAACCAGTGCCCACATAAAAAGTAATTACTCCTCCGGTTCTAAATATAAGACTCTTATACACGGAATGACCAGAGATGGACCCCTTGATATATAATTTATGTCCACTGCATTAGCAAGCATATTAAGAAACGTGGATAGATTACAGGTCTTAATGACTAGGTTGATGAGGATTCTATAACCTCTTGGCATCTTCGGCTGAGGTTTACAGCAAACTCAGCTAAGAGCCGGTCTCTTCTTAAGGACGTCCTCCACATGTTTTAGGACATATTCCCAGCCACGTGGAGCTTACTTGAAAGTCACAGCAGCAATTTTTATGTTGAGTTAGCAATCTCACTTGACACGTAGAATGATGATGACGTCTGATTTTATTAAATGAGAAAGATTAGAGGGAATAAATTTTAAACGAGTTAAAAATTAAGGAATAAAATCATACCTAATTGACTAATGATTGAGTGACTCAGTTAAAAGCTGAAGCATCAAAAAACTTAATTTTCCCAAACCAAATAGAATATGACTCACACTAACCTTTTCCTTTTGCTACTCAAAAAATATTTTTTAAAAAATTAGTTTATTATATATATGTTTTTTAAGGTATATATACTTATACATAATTTATCACCTAACAGTTTAAAATATATATAAATATTTTTTAAAAAATAATATGATAATAAATATTAAGATTCTAACTTTATATTCGTTTTCATAGAATTGACCCCTAACTAACTATTCAGGCTCGTTCTGCCCCAAAATGCTACAAAGTATACTAAAGTCAAAAACAAGAAAAGCAATAATATTATTTATTCAATCCATGGCCATTTGCCCAAAAAGGAATGGGCCGACCTCAACTCTTAATTCAATATTTACAACAAGGCCATATGAGGCATGTGATTTGGTTATATGGGCTAATATGTTGTCCAGGCCCAAACCTATTTACTTTTATAAAAATGCGTAATTCAACCACTTAGAACTGTTCACGAGACGGATCAGAACCTGGACAGGCCTATCCCGGTCCCTTTTTTTGTCCTGTCCCGGTTTGTCTCGTTTGGAAAAATTTCAGGAGGAGTCTGCCTTGAACACCCTTACAACCACTTATATTTTATTAACCGAGAAGTTTAATTGAAATATGACAAATTGTACGATTTTTAATAGTAATGATATGGAAGGGAGTTTTTTTTACGTATTATTTGATTTAAAAATAAATAATAAAATCTTTTGAAAAGAAAAGGCTAAGTTTATTTCTTTTTTTTACCCGACATGGACAATAATAAGAC
Source organism: Neltuma alba (assembly GCF_004799145.2). NCBI lineage: Eukaryota > Viridiplantae > Streptophyta > Magnoliopsida > Fabales > Fabaceae > Neltuma > Neltuma alba. The sequence continues at coordinate 18,597 of NW_021636776.1, read as the reverse complement.
CATCAAAATCATAGAAGAATGAAGACTATATACATGTGTATGTATATGCAGAGAGGGGGGTAGCTAAGAAGTAACAATCGTGCACATTGCATATACATTGACTTCAAAACAAACATCTAATCCTACTCTTACGCTTCTTTTATTACTTCCCGTCTTAAAAATGTGACTCTCTACTCTATATTCTTTATATACCCGTTTTCCCATATATGTATAGAAAAAGTGACTTATAATGATTCCCTTATTATATTCTTGGTGGAATTATATATGAAACTACATTTATAGAATAATAACTTAATTAATATACTATTTATCGGGCAGAAAAAATATATATTTTTTGTCTTATTTATAAGACACTAAAAGAAATTTTTTTGTATGAATATATAATTTTACTCTTCATTTATTATCGTGTAGACTTTGTTTACATAAGGTATAACGCATATTAAATAGGGGTAAAATTAAAAAGTTGTTAAATTTTAAATGAAAGTTAATAAAGTTTAAGATTTTTCTTGACCTGTGTGAAATATGTTGAAAGTGACTTATAAATAGGATAAAAGAAATAATTAATAATACTATCTCTAGTCCTAATTGCAACAACTCGTTTGTATAAACGAGGTCATATAATTTGGACTGAAGATTTTCCTTTTTGTGTGAACATAATTAATAAAACTATTATGATCACAAAACAAAAACTACAATTGAATACGTACTTAGATGAAGATGAGCTAATAACAATTAAGGTCAGAGCAGCAAGTAAAACACACAATGGGAAGGGGTTGAAAGTGGAAACACCAGACGTACGGTAGTTATGGTTCACCCTACTGTACTGGATTTTAACCCCTACATATTGATCATGTGGTTTAATGTCAGCTTTAATTTAATGATGGGTTAAATATATGATTGGGGAATTATACAAAATCTAACTTTTGATTAACTATAAACCACGCTGCCGTGTTATTATGGGGTTTGAGTTACAGCTTTGAATTACTATTAGTGGCAATCAAGGTATGTGTTGGTAAACAAAGACATGAACTTTCGATTGGTTTGTAAGCTAAGTGCCTGTTTGGGTCAGCGTTTGCTGGCCCAAACGTAGCTTAAAATTGAAAATAAGCTCAGTGGGAGAAAGAGGTCCGTTTGGCAGGGCTTTTTTACAATTGAGCTTTTCAAAAATAAGCTGCCAAATCGGGCGTTGTGAAAAAAGCTAGGAAGAGCAGCTTATGAAGCTCTGGGCAGAAGCTTAATGGGACGAGTTGGGCGCTGGCTCCATTGACGTCATTTTGCCAATTATCCTAGGACACATGGTGAGATGTTATTGGAAAAGAATAACACCACCTTCGTTAATGAGTAAAAAGGTTTTCCTGGTGCTTCAGTTCATATGCTTAGCTGGGTGCCTCTAACTTTTACTTTAAATTAGCTAAATTAGTTCAAAAAAATAATTCATCATGTTTCACTTTAAATTTAAAATATTTTTTATGATTTCTTTGAAATTTTAAAATTTAATTCACTTATTAATTTGACTTTTTCATAATAAATTATTTTAATTTCATTGTATTATGTCAAATCATTTTTTTAATCATATTTCATTATTTATTAACACTTATACCCATTTTGGTCATTTTATAACCAAACTTACTTTTACTCAACTATAATCCAAACAACTTTTTACCAATCTCACTTCTGCAAATTAGCTTTTCTGAACTCCAATCCAAACACAATTCAGCTTATCCAATTTAACTTTTACCAACTTCACTTTTCCATAAGCTACTTTTCCTATAAGCTGCTTTTTCAATCGCTCATCCAAACGGACCCTAAGTCTCTCTCCATGTGAGGTGGCATTTAAGAATAATATTCATCCACACCTTCACAAACAAAGTACATTGAGGTTTAATAATTAAGCAATCAAATAAAATCTCATAACTAACTCGTGTATTAAAAATCAGGAATAATGTTTACCCACACCTTCACAAATAAAATAGATTTAGGTTTAATATTTAGATAATCAAATATAATCTCATAACTGACTCGGATTTTGAAAATTAGAAAGAGTACTAAATTCTGGGTGAATAATTTGGGACCCAGTAACATTTGGAACAATTTGTATTAAGATTAATTTGGGTCATTATATATACACTTGTGGGTAGTTGGATACACGTGGAAGGTTGAGATCAGAGCAATAATAAATTAAATGTGAAGGCAGCAAGACACGTGATTGTACATAATTAACGTTGTGGCCTGCCCCCTAGCTATGACCACTGCTATTCTCTCTCTTTAATAACAACAGTGCCAGTTATTCCATCATCATCCCAGTTATTAATTCTCTCTCTTGTCTTTTTATCCTTAATTTGACCTTATCCTTCGTACCCTCTTCCCTACCCTTTCATTTACATCTCACTAACAACATTCTGATCTGGTCCTTGAATCATCATTAATGATATGTCAAAAGGGCAGCGTTTATAGAATATATAAACAAATAAATATAAGTGCAACTTTTTTTCATATATTATGTGGAGCAAGTTAGCACGAGTATATTGGCTCATCTGAAGGCACGCATGCATGTTCATAACAAAATTCCTCAATTTTCCAGAAGCAGTCTCCTGATGATATCTCACATATATAGCATCAAAGGTTGGGTGTATTTCATGACCAAGAAAAACCTTCTCTCTCTACCCTATAAATAGGACCAAAGAAGTACATCAGGCTGGTAGCCCCACCTTTCTCATGAAACCATCTCTTGAATTGTCATTTTTTTAATTATAATCTTAAATATAAGAGGTAGTTGGGAGTTGGATTTGGTCATAGATATAAAATTCTCAATCTATTTTGTTTCTCAAAATCATAACGTTTTCTTCAAAATATCATTAATGATTGTAAGGGCCAGTTTCTACCAAGAAGTGGTTTCAAGTTTATATGATAAAATAAGATAATTTAGGAGACTCAACACACACTTATTACAGATAATTAACTTAACTCATTTTTTAAATCTCTTTAAATTAGTTATATGGTTCTTATATTAAGGATTAAAGGTAACCTTACAAGTGAAAGTTACATGTTTGATGTCGCTTATAACTTCAAGCTATTAGTTCCCAGAGAGACTTTGATTTTCTCTATCTCATGTTATCATCAGCCTGATTTCCCCCCATGTCTAACGCATCTCCGTTAACAGCCTGTGTGGATAAAAACAAGCGCAGTATCCTTTTTCATTATGGTCCTCTCTCCATTAAAAACTTTACATAATTTGATCTTCTAAAGCATCTCGCACGTCTAAGCACAATAACTCTTTGCCGTGATAACCTCCATATTGCTTTGCTCTCCCCGTTTCAGCTTTGGCATTCCCTAGCATCCAATGCTATACATAGTTGCCAAAGAGAAAGAAAAATCAATAAGCATAGAAGATTTTTTTTTTTGGGTCAAAAATAAGCATAGAAGATTTGACTAATCTTGTACCACACTTTTTTCAGGCTGTGAACAATCTCTAATCTCTAACAATATGTAAAGTAGAGCTTTGTCGCCCACAACTGAACAGAGTTAATTAAGTATCTCTAAGTCTTTTTTCTTTTTATACTACCTCTGGTTCTTGATATAAGATATCATTTAACTTTTATTTTGATCCTAAATATAAGACTTCAATCCACTTTGTCTTTAATATTTATACATTTTTTTCCAACATAGTCATTCTAACAATGATAGTTCTAGCCAGTATACTTGATTAGTAAGGATATTTTAGAAAAGACAACACCTATTTATAACAAATAACTAACTTAACTTCTTTTCTTAATCTCCTCAAATTAGTCAACTAACTCTTATAATTATGACCGGGGCAGTATTACATTACGCATCAATTCATACTTAGAAACAATAAAAGATAAGTAACGTAAAGAAATTAAAGGAAGGATAGGGAATAGCTTGAAATTGACTCACCAGACAGACAGATATTGCTTTACTTGCAACGTCGTATAGCTTCCAAATCGCACATGCTTTCCAGGTCCTCCCTCCTCAATCATTCTCTCCTTTTCCCTTCCTTCTCATTAATTAATCATTAATCAATCAGTTCATCGCCAAGCATATCTCCTTCCTAACACTATAATCTCTCATATTCCTTATTTTGTTTTCACAACATCAACGTGGAAGCACAATCTCACCCTAGCCAGCTGTTAAAAATTGTTAATAATCAACGTTAATTTTTTTAATGGTACACTTTTTTTTTAATTGTTTGAGCGATGTTGCTCCTCTTCTTAACACTTTTGAAATAATATTGAGACAAACAAGAAAACTATTAAATATTCACAACTCCTTCGCTGATACGTACTTTTTAGGTAAGAATGACCCTTATAGAGAGAGAGAGAGATATATATATATATATATATATATATGTATTCTCCAAATCATACATCCAAAATGATACAACCTCCATATCATTACCTTTTCTTCTTCTTCTTTGGATGCCTTTCATTAATTCTGATGCTCAAATTATATGGGTGTAGATGCTTTCTTGCAAGGATAAATCTTGTCTACGTCCCAACAATAATTGATATAATGTAATATGCTCAAATATGTCACTTGAGGTTCGCTGCATCCGGTTCTCTGGACCCATCTGCCTGGCACCATTGATTATATGAGAAAATGACTTAAAGGTGCCCTATATATGAAGAAGATCACCGTACCTGAGTTTCTAGAATTTGTGAAATCTCTCACGAGTTAATGTCCTTGTTCATTCCGCAACCCAGGACAATTACAAACATATTTGAAAATATATCAACGCTAAACATAATTGAATTGTAAATCTTAAAAGATGAGTAATAAATTATTGAAAATATAATTTTCATAGACTGATATAGATTAAGTTCGCAATTTGTCATCAGTGTTATATATCGAGGAGTCATCTCAAAAAAGGGCTTTATTTTTTTTTTTGGCCAAACAACTTTAGAATTTAACACTTCCATTTTCATAATAGCATGATCCATATTTGTAATCACATTAGAAGCATATTGTTTCATCGTAGCAACCCGTTTCTTGATTGCAACTTCAAGCTCGTCCTGTTCATCAAAATTGTCTTGGCTATTATGAAGGGATCTTATAAAGTCTCGAGTTCTCCAACTCAAACAATTAACTTTTGGGAAATGATTCTCCTTACGTTCGTTATAAAATTTTACAAAATTATTCATGAATCGAGTTGTTATCATGTTTAGAAAATAAGTTTTAATATGCTGATGACTCAATAATTTAGTATTTACAGCTAGCGGTTTTTTTTTTTTTGCCAACAAAACTTATGCTTCGATATTTATAATTAAGCAATGTTGTTGATTGAAAAAAGGCATTTTATGTATTAGATTTTTTTTATTTGACAGCTAAGAGCCTTAGAATTTGCATGTCCTATTTGTTATTATTTTTTTATATTAACAAACATACTATTCAACGTGGATGTGTGTCTATATCAAATGATTTGTGCATATATTGACAAGACAAAATCTTTAAAGTGGGCTTTCAATTCGATTTTGGTGGCATAAAAGAAAAAAGACTTTAAGCTTCAGCATCGTAAACTAACTGATGAAGCGTAATATTGGTATGGATAGAAACTTCCTACCCGTAGAGAACAAAAGCACCATCTCACCAATACCATAAAATCAAAATCCACAAACAAAACGCCAAATTCCCTTCACAATTTCTCCCCCTTTTATTTTTTCTTAGAATTATTTTCTCATAAGTACTACAAAATATTAATTTTCCCTTAAGTATGATTTAGTAATTTGATTTGTCTATGCAGATTTTATTCACTCGACATTAGAAGGTTCGCAATATGGACAGTTGAAGGTGGGTAAAACTTTACTAAAAATGCACACGTGAGTTAATGTAAGGCATGTGCTAGCAATAGTTATAATTAGTGTAAATATGATCACTCATCTTTACTAATTATGTCAATTTATGAGTTATAACGCAAAAAGTTGGGAGGGATTCTTAGGTATTGTTTGGTAGCAAACATTAAAATTTAGGGGTAGAGATTGGGATTGGGATTTAGATTTGGATTAAAAAAATTTACTAAAAGAATTTTTAACATAAGAGATTACTTGTCGTAAGGAACTAATCAAAACGATGTGTGTAGGATTAGAAAATACCATGAGAAGAAGTGGTATTCTCCAATATAATCCCACCTTTATGGGTTTGCCTAATTTTATATAACAAACAATTACTCATACTAAATATTATTTTAATGACTTTTCTCAATTGAAATCCTAATATCAATCCCTCATTTTTAATGTTTCGTACCAAACAAGACTTTAGATTTGAATTTTTGTTCACATGTTACGAGTAACCAGTTCCTTTCACAAGACCCAACCATTGTTGGTTGATTTCTTTATACTTATAGTTTAATTATATCTAACATTTCTAAATCATAAATCATATAAATAACATTTCTCATCTTTATAATGTTAAAACGAAATTTCTTAAAATTTTATATATAACAAATAATTTTCTTAATATTAATCTGTTCATCACTTAATAAAAAATACTATGGCAAATTAAAAAACTAATTTTTTTTCGTTTTGTCAGCAATAACAATAGATGACTTTAAATTTTAAAAATTGTATGCATATAGCTTGATTTCGAAGGTTTTTTTTTTGTTTGAAAAAATAGATAGATACTACATATGATAAAATAGTACTCCTCCGGTCCTTATTATAAGACCCAATTTGACTTTTTATTTGGTCCTAATTATAAGACCCAATCCATTTTGTCTCTTATATTTATGTATTTTTTTCCAAGATAATCCTTCTAATAATGATAGTTTTAGCCAACATACTTAATTAGCAAGGATATTTTAGGAATGACAATACTTATTTATTATAAATAACCAACTTAACTTACTTCCTTAATTTCCTCAAATAAGTCAATTGGGTCTTATAATTAGGACCGGAGGAGTATTATATAATAATTCATTATTAAAATAATTAATGACAAGAGAATCAACACAAAAATGAAGCTCTAAAATTGATGCCATTAAATTTAGAAAAAATAATAGATAAAGAAGGTGAAATATATGATATTTTAATTTAAAAAATTAAAAAAATGTAATAATTGAAAGGAAAGTTGCCGGCAGTGGTTGCCAGCCGCTGGCCATTGGTGAGGGGTTGAGCTTTTTGTAAAAAAAAAAAAAAGACAAAACATATTTTTATCATTTCATTGAATTTTAAAATTTCAATTTAAAAAGAACTTTTCTTTTTGTTATTATATTTTCTTAATTTTCTAAATTAGAATATCATATATTCTTTTTTTTTTTTAATCTGTCATTTTATCTTAAATTTATTTAGTAATATTTCTTTAAAAAGCATGACTGGAAAAATCAGAGAAGGCCCAGGAGTCCAGCTGTCGGGTTTTAATTGAGTCCTTCACCGGACAACAGGCACTAAGATTTTTTTTTTCCTGAAAAAAAAAGAGAGAGATTCCCATCATGAAAAAACCTTGACCACGTGGCAATCAGATCGAGCAATGAAAATGAGATGGTTGGCCATCTGACGCTGCAGATTTGTCTGGATGTGACCCCTGCAACAGCAAAGCCCGAACCTTACTTCTTTTTTGTTCTCGTCTTTCCCTTATTTAATGTCTCCTCCTTCTTCCCTCTCTAACTCGCTCCCCCCCCTCTCTCTCTCTCACTCTCAGTGCGCAGGTTAAGCAGAAGCGGGTGCGTAGCTTAACACTTCACGCATTATGGACCGCCGGTCCCTGTTCTCGTTTGCTTTCATCTGCATTGTCGTAGCCGGAGTCGGAGGCCAGTCTCCCTCTTCCTCTCCTGCTCCTCCTACTCCCACTGCTCCCACTGCTTCTCCTCCGACCTCCACTCCAGCTCCACCCACCGCCAAAACTCCCCAAGCAGCTCCTCCCACGGTTCAGCAATCTCCTCCTCCGGTAAGCTCTCCGCCACCTGCATCCCCTCCTCCGGCCACTCCACCCCCGGCATCCCCTCCGCCCGCTACCCCTCCTCCTGCTTCTCCTCCCCCCGCTACTCCTCCCCTGGCTTCTCCTCCACCCGCTACCCCTCCCCCAGCTTCTCCTCCGCCAGCTACACCTCCTCCCGCTTCTCCTCCACCCGCCAGCCCTCCTCCGGCCACTCCTCCCCCTGCCACTCCCCCACCGGCCACTCCTCCTCCGGCCACACCACCACCAGCTGTCCCACCTCCCGCCATGACCCCATCGCCTGTTTCATCTCCTCCGGCGACCTCTCCGGCCCCGTCCCCGTCGAAGCTGAAGGGCAAAGCTAAGGCTCCTGCATTGGCACCCACCACTCCGTTACCTCCAGCGGAGGCACCTGGTCCTAGTCTCCCCACCATCTCTCCCACTGGCGCTGGCAGCGACGACGTGGTAAGTTAATCGACTCTCTCTTTCTGCTACTAACCGTCTCGTAATGGGACGCTCGTTTTGCAAAGGAAAACGATGCCGTTTAGTCAAATCTAGCTTCGTAGTTTCCAATGAGAAGTGGAATCTGTAGATAATGTGCCGTTAGGTTAAAATAAGAGGCAGGAACGTGCGGGAGTATTGGAGAGGGCGTCTTTTGTTTCCTAGGCGGGATCCCATACCAGTACTGGATTTTAAGGTGTGGGTTTTTAGCTTCTGTAGACGGGATGTTAAAATGATTTTCTTTTTTTAAAAAAAAAAACAGAGAACTTTTTCCCTTAGAGCAATAAACCAATTCAGGGTTGCACAGCACATAGATGGATTTGAAAGAAAAACCTCTGTGAATTACCTTGTACCTTAGTGTCATGAAAGCTCCGGTAAGGTAAGAGGTTGCAGATTTGATCTCTTTAGGGTAAACAAAAAGAGAAAGAAACTTTGCACTGTCCTTCCAAGTCTGCAGCGACAGATCAGTGCCGGCTGCAACATTTATTTGTTGCAGTGTGCTTGTCAATTACGTTTTTAGGCAATATTCAATTTAAGGATCTGCATCTTGAATGTTTTTTTTTTTTTTTAAATGGTATTACATCATGCATATATTTTGTGTTTATAATCAATGAAAAAGAGACCGTCGGAAATGAAGAGGCTTAAAAGGTTGAAGTTCATTTTTTTGAACTGGAAATACTCGTAGAGGAGTTATGGGCAGTTCAGAAAAACTTGCAGAGTAACATGCCAATACATAGGACTGCTGCAATAATGTCGTCAACTTTTCAGTCAACTTTAGGTTTAAAGAAAGGGTCCCGATTCCTTGCGCCGTTAGAAAATGACAACATTGTACCACTGTATTACTGATTTTATGGTGTTGCTTAGGTTGGTCACTTGCAGAGATGCAATCCCAGATCTAAATCTCAAATCTGCTTCATTATTCCTTTCTTTCTTACTTATAGATCCAAATCTCTGTATCCGTTGGGATTTATTAATATGTGATCTGGGGATCCGGGATCATTTAGAGTTGGTCCTTTTTTCAAATAATAGATGAATTATTGGGAGATCTGCAAAATGTTGCTCCACTTGATAAATTATATTTATACAACACAAATCTCTAGGACATGAACGCTATTCTTTGGGCACTTTAAAAGCTAATTGTTTATATATAAACCATACATATCATATCATAGTACAAGATAAAAATAATTCAGGTGTGTGATGGTATGCTTTATTGTAATAAAAGGGCAATCCGAAACCTGAGTTTGGTTGGTCAGGGGCTGGTAGTTACAGTGAGCTGCCAGTTCATAACAGATTAGTTGATCCCTTTTAATGACAAGAAGAAAACTAATAACTGAGATGGTTCTAAGGATTGAGCTGGCAATCCATCTTGAATGTCGATCGAAGCTAACTATACTATGAAAGGAAGCAAACACCTGGCCTCTGAATTAACGTTGTGGTGTGTCATTTTGCAGAGTGGAGCAGAGAAGTTGTGGTGCGTGCACAACATGATTGTGAGCCTGGTGTTTGGATGTGGCCTTGTGTCGTTGATGTTCTAGAGGATTCTATTCTTTGGGGGGTCTTCACCTTTTCCTATTTTTGCATTGTATTGTTGTGTATTATTATATATGTGGACCCATTAGTACAAAATTATTGACTCTGCATTCTTTTTGGAGGATCTTGAGGTTCAGGGCACGTCTTTCTTTGTATCTCAGCGGATTTTATTATTCTATATCTATGCTATTTTTCTCTTAGTTTATCTTTCTCTTATTGGCCTTGTTGCAGTATAGTGAATCTCCATTCCATAAAATTCAATCCCTACAATTAAGAATACAAACTTCATTTTTATTCCTCACCAGGAAGGGAATTAAAACCTTAAACATATAGATCGTTTCAACGATATCTGGCAAAACTCCGATGAGACCTGTGTCCTTCAGTAATATGGTTGAGCTCTTAATATAGAATCTGTGTTATTCGGGACAATACGAACAGAAATGCAGTTGTTTTTCTATTAACAGATTTATAGATATGATAAAAATATATAACTTTACTTTTTTTTTTGGTGACATATGTAACTTAAAGTTGATATAGGATCCGTTTGAAATGATTTATAAGCAACTTTTAAATCATGATTTATAAAATATAACAAGTATGTATCTCGAGTGTTTGTAAATTATTCAAATTGTAATGCGAAACAGAACTATATGTCCTTGAATCTTTTATAACAAGCTTATTGAAGATCACTAAGAGCCTTTTGGTTCAATGGCACCTACATGTCCTCTCTGAGTTCTATACCCATAAGTGGGTGGATGTGTGTGTGAAGTGTGGGTGTGTGGATCTCCTTTCCTCTGGGAGAGGGGTTTAAATTGTTTAGAGGGAAAAAAAAAAGCTTATTGAAGACAGTCAACTATAGTTTTTATTGAGATCCTAATATGGGGGGCATAAAATTCTGTTGGCAGGGGAATTTCAATTATGGCTAGCTAAGTTGTGGGATTTTTTTCTTCTTTTTTTTGGCCTTAGGTTGTGGGATTAAACCATACAGCTTTTGGTATTTTATTTTTGGCATTTTATAATTACATGGTAAAAAATTTGTTAGTATATTCATCTCCCTGTTTGGCATCACACGTACACGCACATCCCCACATGCCCACTCAGCGACGCTCCGCATATTCATACTTCGTTGGGAAAGGCTTTGTGAGGCCCAACACAGTATATCCAGTTGAACAATGGGATATTATGACCCAGCCCATTTAGTTTCTTGAAAGCCTCCCATAATGGATTTTTTGGTTTCCACCAACAAAGATACAGAATGGGCTATAGTTGCTCAGGCCCACTAGTTTTCTGTGTTTTAACCAAAGAAGGCCTCGGTTTGTGTCTGATTCAATTAGTAAGAAATTAAGTTCATTTTTTTAAAAAAATGAATTTGATAGAAAATTTAATTTAATTGATTAGAATGTTTGAATCTCACAAGAGCAAGTGTTTGAATCTTAAGAGCCTTTCTGACGGACGATATGTTTATAAATGTTTTTTTTTAACTATAAAGCTTGTCCTTATTTTCTAAGAGACTTCTAGTCAATTCACTCGAACTTTTAATTAAAAAGTAAAAGAACTGAAGTTAATTATCTTAACCTTTGAAATCTGAATGAAATGGCCCCAAAAAAAAAAAAACGAATTTCATCTTTCACTAGCTCACAAGAATAAAGATTGACAAAGATATCCAAATCAAAGCAAGAGATGCTATTTATGTAGTCAAACCAAATAATACTTTTGATTCTTAATATAAGAGTTACTTGAGAAGTTAGATTTTATCCTAAATATAAGGTTTCAATTTACTTTCTTTCTCATTTTCTTTAAAATATCCTTATTGATTGCAAAAGATGCTTATAAAGGGTATTCCAATAATATGATTAAAGATAAGGACGATAATTTGGAGAGATCAACACATATTTGTAAAAAACAACTAGCTTAACTTTTAATATTTTTAAATTAGTTATACAATTTTTGTATTAAAGACCACGAGGTAGTAAAAGAAAAGAGAGAGGAATTCTGAATGTATCTGTGTGCTCTCTCTTCCCCAAAGCCCACAACAACAACTTATGTCCTGTCATTTTCTGTTGAAATCTGCCAAGATTCACCTTTTGAGGCCAAACTTAGGGATAAACCACAAATATGTTTAACCGGATGGCATAATTAAATTGAACAAGTATGGAATATTGTGCTGAGATAGAAGCTTGGCTGTCATTTTTTCTGCAACAGAATAGAATAGAATAATAGCGAGGAGCGTGGAGGTAGATAGAAAGAGAGAGAGACAGACAGATAGAATTAGAAGCACATGGGAGAAATGGCGGAATGAGAATAGTGAGGATGATCGATCACAGAGTGGGATACTGAGTTGATCAGTAGAAAGGGTATGGTAGTAACCCCACTTTTAGCTGTGTTACTCAGTTTTCATTTAATTCCATATATATCCCCACCACCTTCTCAGAAAGAAAGATTCAGATCAGATGTCTCCTCATTAATGTGTCTCCATTCCTTGTCTTCTCTTCTGCTCCCAAAAGTTAAGTCCTACCTTCCTCTGCCGACACTCTCTCCATTTCCATATAACAGTACAAAAATATCTGTATTCTTCTTTTTAAGATTTTGAGACGAACTTCATTACTTGATTATCTCTACGCATGCACTGATATGCGTCACTTTGAAGTCCTCATTTCCACATTTTTAATGTATTCTTCATTAATGTAATGAAATAAGGAACCCATTCCTCTAGTTCTGCAGGATTTTGCCGTCACTTCTTGTCTCTCTAATGGGGTTCATTCAGTCAAAACTCCAATTCCCTCTCACCTTGGCTCTTCTACAGTTTCAGGCTTCCACTTTAATGCCAATTCTGCTCCTAAAATATCTCATAATTGGCTTTAAAATCTAGTGGTACTAAAACTTTCTTATAATAAGGAGATTGTAGGTTTGATCTCGCTTATAATCTCGAGAGTAAAATTACACTATGACTCTTCTTAAATTATAGGGTAGATTTGGTTAGTGCTCAACACAGATCTTTAGCTTCACTGCAAATTTTTTTTTCCCAAGTTGATGGGAAAAAATAGTTTTCCTTCTGCTAGGAAGCTTCATATTGGTAAGTCAACTTCGGAATCTATATATATATCAATAACTACAAGGAGATGCGATCAGGCAAGTCAAAGCAAGATTAGTCTAATAAACCAGGCACTATAACCTACGAGTTTCATTATTATTTTAATACCGTTTTTACTTGGAATTGTTGATCATATGGTGTATATGATATAAAAATCTTATGACTTTATTATTTTTTTTCTTAAAAAAAAAAAAGTGATGAATGACTGGGGCTGGTGCGAAGCCTGAGATCGAGGAAGCTCAGAACAGTACATACCTAACCCATCCCTCCAACTTCTCATCATTTACTGCCTTTTCTGCTACTTCCATGTGCTTCACCTCATCTTCCTACTTCTCGTCCTCTTTAGCCTATGAACCACTGGAGCATGAGCATGACTACACATGAAAAAACACACTTTCAAACTTAACGGATTTTCAATCACACACCCAATTCTAGTAATGCTTCTCAACTCTGAAACAGCAGAGCGTGCAGCTTTTTGTTTTTTGTTTAATAAAAAAGAATCAAACTATTAAGAACTAGAGAGTCTAATCCAAAAGAGAGAGAGTCCCTTGTTTATAAATTACAATATCTTTATATGAGACTTTCCAATGAAAGACTCATAATATAAACGCAAGACTCTGTTTTAGGTAGCTTCACATCTTACTAGGTACTAAGGTGTGGCATGAAGATACAAGAACAAAGGCCATGTAAAGATATATATCTTGGTGACCATAACGAGACGACTAGGTTTGGTGACTAAATATATAATCAGTTTGTTACAGTTGAAGCTTCCCTTCTCATATAAACATCCTCACTAAACCCAACTCCAACCTTCAATTCTCTTTGACTTTTAGCTAACCAGTTTCTTTCATTCCCATGCTATACGTATATTTAAGTGTGCGTGTGTATGTATCTATAGAGAGAGAGAGATACATACATATATACGTCGCCATTCGTAGGTGTCTCTATCAGGAATCCAATTATGAGATGAGTACCCAGAGGAGCGGTCGTTGTCATCCTGAAAAAATTTACTGGTTTAGAAACTGCCTTTTCTCAGTGAAGGTATGGATTCGGATGGGTTAGCTCTATGGACCACTCCCACATAACTTGGTTGAGGAGTCTCCATCAGTAAGGCTGAGTTCACACATCATACTTTGCAAGCTTACGGGTTTTTTCTTTGATTTGGATGAGTAAATTGCCGAAGCAGAATTGGTGAGTGGAGTTAGCTCGGGTGATTAAGATCTGTACAAGCCTGAATTTAAGTATGAGATAAGTGTAGCTAAGATCAGCATCAAGCGTTAGGTCGGCTTCTTTAAGATCCTCATCTCAACAATGAATTTCTGTTTTGTGGCCCCTCGTTAAAAAGATGCTGATCTCAACAAGTTTGATTAATGTTGGCACTTTCTCTTCTTTTTCTTTTGTGTTTTTTTTGTTAGATATAACTATGTTTTTATCTGAGGTAATCTGTTCAAGTTAGTGTATATTAATGATTCAAAATTACTGGGGAAATCCGAATCTCTCACTTATAGACAACTGTCAGTTATAAGATTATTTGTTGTCACCTACTCTTCTAAGAGCATCAAATGCAATCACACTTCCTCATTCCTTTATCACTGATTGATGCAACTCATCGTTTTCTTTCGGCGGTTCTTGTATGATGGGTATTACGTTGTTCTTCATCTTTTCTCACTCTGAAATTCCCCCCGCCCCAAGATTCTTGTAGGAACTAAGAGATTGAAGAAAGTTAATTCTTAATATTATTATTAAATCAAATTCATTATAAATACAAAACAAATTTTCAATGCATATAATTTCTCAAGTTTAATCTTATTGAGCTCCAGGGGGAAAGCTAAAGAACTCGTTGAAATACCCAAGTTTGTGTTTTGCCCGTTGAAGATCCCGAAATACAACAGTGAAAATAATTTTAAAAAATTGCTAGAATTGGATCAGACAACAGAAGGTCTCTCTAGGAGCTTCAAGCAAAAGTTAACTTCCCCCGCAAACCCAGCAATCCAGAGAATCATACATCACGTGAAGATGGATTTCAAGCCATCCTCTGCTCTGCTGATAGGTGCCTGTCAACTCTCTCTGTTTCTGCTTGTGTTCTCATTTTCTCCCCTTTAAATTTGGGTCTATTCGCTCATCATAAGCCCCTAGAAGTAGAACTAACAATCATACTCCTTCTATATTAATATAGAATTCAATTATTGAGTTAGTTTTGGTTTTAAATATAAGACTTATTTTTTATATTTATCAATTTTTTTAAATTATCCTTGTGATACTCATTCAACCATAATTAAGTAAAAGAGAAAGATAAGATATTAAGAAAGATGATTATAGTATTTTAGAAAAAACATGTCATATTTCTTATAATTAACTAACTTACCTAATTTTCTTAATCTAATCAAATTAATTAAATAAATTTTATATTAAGGACCGGAAGAGTATTTATGAGGTAAATATATATGATTCAGGACATGAGCCAACTAGCCATCCGGCAGGAAGTTAAAAAAAAAAAAAAAAAATAGGTAATTTATGAAAAACCGTTTTTTCCCCTCTCTGGTTGTGGGGTTGGGGCTTGTCCTTTTTCTGACCGGGCACGAGGAGGAGGTAAATCGAGGTTGGTACCTTCACCAAATAAACAGAAGTTTTTTTTTTTTTTCCTTCAAAAAAACAGTTTTCTTACCAGTCAAATGGATCAAAAAGAAAGACCCTAACCTGCCAAAGCAATAAGCCAATAACAACGTGAAAAAAATAAACAAATAATTAAATAAACCTGCCCTAGGAAGAAAGAATAAGGAGAATTACAATTAGGTCCCACATAAGAGAATTAAATACTAAAAAATCTCTTAAAATCATGAAATTATTCTGAAGTCCTAAAAGACTTTTTTAATAAATTTTATTTATTTAATTACCAAATTACCTTTTTTTTTTAAGTTTGCATTGACAACTGAAAGAGTAGTGATTGACAACTTATGGTATAAAAATTAACAACTACCGTGACTGGTTTAACACATTTTCTCAGCATCACACCTTAAATTGTCAAACCAGTCACGGTAATGTTAATCCTTACACTCTAAGTTGTCAACCGCTACTCTTTTAATTGTTAATGCAAACTTAAAAAAAAAGAATAATTTAGTAATTAAACAAATAAAATTTATGACAAAAAATCTCTTAAGACTTTAGAATAATTTTATGATTTTAAAAGACTTTTTTGTATTTAATTTTTTAGATATGACCTAATTACAATTTTTCCGAAAGAAAAACAATAAAGATGATGGTATACATCCGCCGCTAGTCCCGGGCCGGGGGGGTTGGAACTCGGAAAACTAAAATACAAATACGTAAAACTTCGAGGCCATCCGTTTTCCCCGTCTCAGAGTAAAAACAGCAACCGCGTCTGTCTGTGTGTGTGTGTAAAATAGCAAGAAAAGATAGTAACATTAGACTCAAGGGAACATTTAATTTAACACATAGCTAGGAACCGCATCAATTCCTCAATTAATAGAAAGCTCTACACAAAATGTGCCATGAGCATTAACGTGCCATGAGCATTCATTGGCGATTACATTTCATTTTCAGAAGCACTGAATTAAAAGCAAATTACAGCTGCATACCATATCAGAAGAGTTGGGCATAGAGGTAAGGTAAGAAAGAGTATTTCCCCCCCTAACCCAAAAACAAACCCTTTTACCAATCCAAACCCAGAAACAATACCTACACTTGGAAAGAAACGGAATTAGCATATCCTTCAACACCAGAGTTAATTGATCTGTTAGTGTCAAACCCCTTGCAGTCGGCGGAAGGCTCTTTAATACTCACCACCACCAACACTAAACTAAATTGCCAAGTTCAAGTTTCGTTGTCTCTGCTAAACCAATGCTTCATCACCACCTTTCCATTGTGTATGGAAGCCCGGCTAAAAATTAGTCGCTATTTTTTTTCTATTCCTAGGTGGATAAACAAACTCCAACTCTGTAAATGGATCCTGCACAGAGTATAAAAAAATTCACTCAGGTCTGGTTGAAACAAGTGAATTTTGTTTTTGCTCTATTTACAGATTAAATAGAGGCATAGGTAGACTTCCACAAAAAAAAACCCAGCTGAATCCCAACTATAACTTCTGAGTATCAGTAGTCAAACACTAGTAACTGCTATTAACAATTGCAATGACCTAGTCCTCAGCCACAGTTAGACTTCCATCTTCCATGCCATACTATTAGTGCTTCCATTATGTGATTTTTCCAGCGCAGAAACCTTGACCCTCTGTGCTGCTACAGAGTTCTTTACTTTTTCATCCTGAGGAAGCTCAAAAGCTTCACTGACGGAACCAGTTTTCAAATCAGCTGGAGGGATGAAACAATCGACTGAAAGGCCTGGAACATTGAATGCAACCTCTTCGATTGTCCAGGCTTCTTCCATTCTTGTTTTGGAGTGACTCATCGCCATCTCCCCAAACCTGAAAAGTGTTACTACAGAATGACCTGAGTGAGCAATCATAATCCCTTCCACAGGTCTATAATCATCAAGGAATGAATTAATTGTGGTTTCCCAGTAAACTGCTTCACCCCCATTAGATTGGATGCGGGTCAGATGAGAATCTTCAATGTGAACAAGGAGTCCAGTCTTCTGGTTGAAGTAGCCAAATAAGACATGCCTGATGATCTCTGCAGGACCCTCACTCCGAGCTTTTAATGTTTGAGGATCGGCACAAAGCTTAAGGATGAAGCAATCCTCGCCATTGATTTTCTTCTCCCCAATGCATTTGGCAGCCGCAAACATGCTGGCAGTGGTTCTGGGGTCAAGACCCTAATTAAACAAACATGTAAAGGATAAGAAATACACAGAGGAAAGGAGCTAGCACAAGAGAAGCAGCAGATGTCATGTACAACAGCAATAAAACTGAAACTCAGGAGCCTAACCTGAAGTGCACGACGCAGTGGTCTCACTGGTCCCTTCGCTGTGTGAGCACCAAGCCACGGTGTGTGCCTCCAAACAAGCTTCCCGTTGCAGCCTGCATGAACCTTGCTTCCCCCTACGGCAAGCTCTACGTACCACATGTCAGGATTCATCTGCCAGAGCACAAACCCACCAGACTCGGCACATCTAGAGGCATTTCTATTCTTCACGACCCTTGTGGCAGTTTCAAATTCAGAAGCCACCATTCTCACCTTTCCCATTGCATATGCATTTTTGATAGAGTTCTGTAGCTTCTGCCCACCCGAAGCTGCCGTGAACTGCTGCAGTATGTATTGCGCGGACGAGGTTTCCTGCAATGCAAGCAACTTGAGATCGTCGTTATCCATTACTAGCGAGATATGAAAGTAAAAAGGTACAATATTCGTAGAAGCCAAACAAACACTTGACCAGCTCAAACTGGAATTGCGAAACAGACGCTCGATCCTGTTTTTCCACGACTACCATTTCAGGTAAACACAAGAATAGCTCAAATAAAGGCAGAAATCGTAAGGTTTTTATATACAATGAATCTTACCCATTTAAAAAATACAACCATGCGTACACACCAAACCAAATGGTAGCCAAAACGTGGCAATTTGCTGATTACTTAGGGAGAAAGATTAATCATAGTCCAAATATCAAACAGACAA
>NW_021636775.1:0-34745 GCF_004799145.2 Neltuma alba | reverse complement strand
TAAGATTTTGAGACGAACTTCATTACTTGATTATCTCTACGCATGCACTGATATGCGTCACTTTGAAGTCCTCATTTTCCACATTTTTTATTCTTCATTAATGTAATGAAATAAGGAACCCATTCCTCTAGTTCTGCAGGATTTTGCCGTCACTTCTTGTCTCTCTAATGGGGTTCATTCAGTCAAAACTCCAATTCCTCTCACCTTGGCTCTTCTACAGTTTCAGGCTTCCACTTTAATGCCAATTCTGCTCCTAAAATATCTCATAATTGGCTTTAAATCTAGTGGTACTAAAACTTTCTTATAATAAGGAGATTGTAGGTTTGATCTCGCTTATAATCTCGAGAGTAAAATTACACTATGACTCTCTTAAATTATAGGGTAGATTTGGTTAGTGCTCAACACAGATCTTTAGCTTCACTGCAAATTTTTTTTTCCCAAGTTGATGGGAAAAATATTTTTTCCTTCTGCTAGGAAGCTTCATATTGGTAAGTCAACTTCGGAATCTATATATATATCAATAACTACAAGGAGATGCGATCAGGCAAGTCAAAGCAAGATTAGTCTAATAAACCAGGCACTATAACCTACGAGTTTCATTATTATTTTAATACCGTTTTTACTTGGAATTGTTGATCATATGGTGTATATGATATAAAAATCTTATGACTTTATTATTTTTTTTCTTAAAAAAAAAAAGTGATGAATGACTGGGGCTGGTGCGAAGCCTGAGATCGAGGAAGCTCAGAACAAGTACATACCTTACCCATCCCTCCAACTTCTCATCATTACTCATTTACTCTGCCTTTTTCTGCTACTTCCATGTGCTTCACCTCATCTTCCTACTTCTCGTCCTCTTAGCCTATGAACCACTGGAGCATGAGCATGACTACACATGAAAAAACACACTTTCAAACTTAACGGATTTTCAATCACACACCCAATTCTAGTAATGCTTCTCAACTCTGAAACAGCAGAGCGTGCAGCTTTTTTGTTTTTTGTTAATAAAAAGAATCAAACTATTAAGAACTAGAAGGTCTAATCCAAAAGAGAGAGAGTCCCTTGTTTTATAAATTACAATATCTTTATATGAGACTTTCCAATGAAAGACTCATAATATAAACGCAAGAATCTGTTTTAGGTGCTTCATTCACATCTTACTAGGTACTAATGGTGTGGCATGAAGATACAAGAACAAAGGCCATGTAAAGATATATATCTTGGTGACCATAACGAGACGACTAGGTTTGGTGACTAAATATATAATCAGTTTGTTACAGTTGAAGCTTCCCTTCTCATATAAACATCCTCACTAAAAACCCAACTCCAACCTTCAATTCTCTTTGACTTTTAGCTAACCAGTTTCTTTCATTCCCATGCTATACGTATATTTTAAGTGTGCGTGTGTATGTATCTATAGAGAGAGAGATATACATACATATATACGTCGCCATTCGTAGGTGTCTCTATCAGGAATCCATTATGAGATGATACCCAGAGGAGCGGTCGTTGTCATCCTGAAAAAATTTACTGGTTTAGAAACTGCCTTTTTCTCAGTGAAGGTATGGATTCGGATGGTTAGCTCTATGGACCACTCCCACATAACTTGGTTGAGGAGTCTTCCATCAGTAGGCTGAGTTCACACATCATACTTTGCAAGCTACTGGGTTTTTTCTTTGATTTGGATGAGTAAATTGCCGAAGCAGAATTGGTGAGTGGAGTTAGCTCGGTGATTAAGATCTGTACAAGCCTGAATTTAAGTATGAGATAAGTGTAGCTAAGATCAGCATCAAGCGTTAGGTCGGCTTCTTTAAGATCCTCATCTCAACAATGAATTTCTGTTTTGTGGCCCCTCGTTAAAAAGATGCTGATCTCAACAAGTTTGATTAATGTTGGCACTTTCTCTTCTTTTCTTTTTTTTTGTGTTTTTTTTGTTAGATATAACTATGTTTTTATCTGAGGTAATCTGTTCAAGTTAGTGTATATTAATGATTCAAAATTACTGGGGAAATCCGAATCTCTCACTTATGGACAACTGTCAGTTATAAGATTATTTGTTGTCACCTACTCTTCTAAGAGCATCAAATGCAATCACACTTCCTCATTCCTTTATCACTGATTGATGCAACTCATCGTTTTCTTTCGGCGGTTCTTGTATGATGGGTATTACGTTGTTCTTCATCTTTTCTCACTCTGAACTCTGAAATTCCCCCCGCCCCAAGATTCTTGTAGGAACTAAGAGATTGAAGAAAGTTAATTCTTAATATTATTATCAAAATATCATTATAAATACAAACAATTTTCAATGCATATAATTTCTCAAGTTTAATCTTATTGAGCTCCAGGGGGAAAGCTAAAGAACTCGTTGAAATCCCCAAGTTTGTGTGTTTTGCCCGTTGAAGATCCCGAAATACAACAGTGAAAATAATTTTAAAAAATTGCTAGAATTGGATCAGACAACAGAAGGTCTCTCTAGGAGCTTCAAGCAAAAGTTAACTTCCCCCGCAAACCCAGCAAATCCAGAGAATCATACATCACGTGAAGATGGATTTCAAGCCATCCTCTGCTCTGCGATAGGTGCCTGTCCAACTCTCTTCTGTTTCTGCTTGTGTTCTCATTTTCCTCCCCTTTAAATTTGGGTCTATTCGCTCATCATAAGCCCTAGAAGTAGAACTAACAATCATACTCCTTCTATACTTAATATAGAATTCAATTATTGAGTTAGTTTTGGTTTTAAATATAAGATTTATTTTTTATATTTATCAATTTTTTCTAAATTACCCTTGTGATACTCCTTCAACCATAATTAAGTAAAAGAGAAAGATAAGATATTAAGAAAGATGATTATAGTATTTTAGAAAAAACATGTCATATTTCTTATAATTAACTACTTACCTAATTTTCTTAATCTAATCAAATTAATTAAATAAATTTTATATTAAGGACCGGAAGAGTATTTATGAGGTAATATATATGATTCAGGACATGAGCCAACTAGCCATCCGGCAGGAAGTTAAAAAAAAAAAAAAAAAGAGGTAATTATGAAAAAACCGTTTTTTCCCCCCTCTCTTGTTTGTGGGTTGGGGCTTGTCCTTTTTCTGACCGGGCACGAGGAGGAGGTAAATCGAGGTTGGGTACCTTCAACACATCACAAAATAAACAGAAGTTTTTTTTTTTTTTCCTTCAAAAAACAGTTTTCTTACCAGTCAATGGATCAAAAAGAAGACCCTAACCTGCCAAAGCAGCAATAAGCCAATAACAACGTGAAAAAATAAACAAATAATTAAATAAACCTGCCCTAGGAAGAAAGAATAAGGAGAATTACAATTAGGTCCCACATAAGAGAATTAAATACTAAAAAACTCTCTTAAAATCATGAAATATTCTGAAGTTCTACTAAAAGACTTTTTTACAATAAATTTTATTTATTTAATTACCAAATTACCTTTTTTTTTAAGTTTGCATTGACACTGAAGAGCATTGATTGACAACTTATGTGTAAAAATTAACAACTAACCGTACAACTAATTATACAACCTACGTGACTTAACATTTTTCTCAGCATCACACCTTAAATTGTCAAACCAGTCACGGTAATTGTTAATCCTTACACTCTAAGTTGTCAACCGCTACTCTTTTTATTGTTAATGCAAACTTAAAAAAAAAGAATAATTTAGTAATTAAACAAATAAAATTTATGACAAAAAAATCTCTTAGGACTTTAGAATAATTTCATGATTTTAAAAGACTTTTTTATTTTATTTTTTTAGATATGACCTAATTACAAGTTTTCCCGAAAGAAAAACAATAAAGATGATGGTATACATCCGCCGCTAGTCCCGGCCGGGGGGGTTGGAACTCGAAATACTAAAATACAAATACGTAAAACTTCGAGGCCATCCGTTTCCTCCCGTCTCAGAGTAAAAACACAAACCGCGTCGTGTGTGTGTGTGTAAATAGCAAGAAAGATAGTAACATTAGACTCAAGGGAACATTTAATTTAACACATAGCTAGGAACCGCATCAATTCCTCAATTAATAGAAAGCTTTACACAAAATGTGCCATGAGCATTAACGTGCCATGAGCATTCATTGGCGATTACATTTCATTTTCAGAAGCACTGAATTAAAAGCAAATTACAGCTGCATACCATATCAGAAGAGTTGGGCATAGAGGTAAGGTAAGAAAGAGTATTTCCCCCCCTAACCCAAAAACCAACCCTTTTACCCAATCACAAACCCAGAAACAATACCTACACTTGGAAAGAAACGGAATTAGCATATCCTTCAACACCAGAGTTAATTGATCTGTTAGTGTCAAACCCCTTGCAGTCGGCGGAAGGCTCTTTAATACTCACCACCACCAACACTAAACTAAATTGCCAAGTTCAAGTTTCGTTGTCTCTGCTAAACCAATGCTTCATCACCACCTTTCCATTGTGTATGGAAGCCCGGCTAAAAATTAGTCGCTATTTTTTTCTATTCCTAGGTGGATAAACAAACTCCAACTCTGTAAATGGATCCTGCACAGAGTATAAAAAAATTCACTCAGGTCTGGTTGAAACAAGTGAATTTTGTTTTTGCTCTATTTACAGATTAAATAGAGGCATAGGTAGACTTCCACAGAAAAAAAACCCAGCTGAATCCCAACTATAACTTCTGAGTATCAGTAGTCAAACACTAGTAACTGCTATTAACAATTGCAATGACCTAGTCCTCAGCCACAGTTAGACTTCCATCTTCCATGCCATACTATTAGTGCTTCCATTATGTGATTTTTCCAGCGCAGAAACCTTGACCCTCTGTGCTGCTACAGAGTTCTTTACTTTTTCATCCTGAGGAAGCTCAAAAGCTTCACTGACGGAACCAGTTTTCAAATCAGCTGGAGGGATGAAACAATCGACTGAAAGGCCTGGAACATTGAATGCAACCTCTTCGATTGTCCAGGCTTCTTCCATTCTTGTTTTGGAGTGACTCATCGCCATCTCCCCAAACCTGAAAAGTGTTACTACAGAATGACCTGAGTGAGCAATCATAATCCCTTCCACAGGTCTATAATCATCAAGGAATGAATTAATTGTGGTTTCCCAGTAAACTGCTTCACCCCCATTAGATTGGATGCGGGTCAGATGAGAATCTTCAATGTGAACAAGGAGTCCAGTCTTCTGGTTGAAGTAGCCAAATAAGACATGCCTGATGATCTCTGCAGGACCCTCACTCCGAGCTTTTAATGTTTGAGGATCGGCACAAAGCTTAAGGATGAAGCAATCCTCGCCATTGATTTTCTTCTCCCCAATGCATTTGGCAGCCGCAAACATGCTGGCAGTGGTTCTGGGGTCAAGACCCTAATTAAACAAACATGTAAAGGATAAGAAATACACAGAGGAAAGGAGCTAGCACAAGAGAAGCAGCAGATGTCATGTACAACAGCAATAAAACTGAAACTCAGAGCCTAACCTGAAGTGCACGACGCAGTGGTCTCACTGGTCCCTTCGCTGTGTGAGCACCAAGCCACGGTGTGTGCCTCCAAACAAGCTTCCCGTTGCAGCCTGCATGAACCTTGCTTCCCCCTACGGCAAGCTCTACGTACCACATGTCAGGATTCATCTGCCAGAGCACAAACCCACCAGACTCGGCACATCTAGAGGCATTTCTATTCTTCACGACCCTTGTGGCAGTTTCAAATTCAGAAGCCACCATTCTCACCTTTCCCATTGCATATGCATTTTTGATAGAGTTCTGTAGCTTCTGCCCACCCGAAGCTGCCGTGAACTGCTGCAGTATGTATTGCGCGGACGAGGTTTCCTGCAATGCAAGCAACTTGAGATCGTCGTTATCCATTACTAGCGAGATATGAAAGTAAAAAGGTACAATATTCGTAGAAGCCAAAAAAACACTTGACCAGCTCAAACTGGAATTGCGAAACAGACGCTCGATCCTGTTTTTCCACGACTACCATTTCAGGTAAACACAAGAATAGCTCAAATAAAGGCAGAAATCGTAAGGTTTTTATATACAATGAATCTTACCCATTTAAAAAATACAACCATGCGTACACCAAACCAAATGGGTAGCCAAAACGTGGCAATTTGCTGATTACTTAGGGAGAAAGATTAATCATAGTCCAAATATCAAAACAGACAATGCGATAATGTCCAAAAAAATCAAGACAGAGTGATCTTTACAGAATTGCTCAGCAGCTTTAGTTTATCACATTCAGTCAATACTTTAAAAAAATGCCAAAATGAAATTGAGCAGAAAAGAACTCCATCGATCACTCAGAGTGAGAGAGAAAGAAACAACTAACAATGGGAGTATCCTTAATGCTGAGGTGAGGCAACGGGTCAGACGCGCTGACATGAAATGGAGCCAGAGGCGCACCCATCACCCCGAGCAGAAGCCTGAGATCAGACCTCTTGTAAGACGTTGAAGTTACCGACGGAGCTCGAGAAAACTGCCCCCTCATCCACTGGCCAAGAGCCGAACCAACTCTCTTCGGATCCCCGTTTTGGCATCCGTCCGGGTCGGGTCCCTCCATCAGCGGCGCCAGTGTCTCCCCCAGCACTCTCATGCTCCCGGATCTCGCGACCAAAGCAGAATCAGGATTCACCACAAAGTTATAGCTGCTCTGCTTCTTCCCTCCGAAGCAAGCCTGACATTGGCGACCCGGTTCGCCCGGGACTGTTAGCCCGAGAACGCGACGGCGATAGCCCACGAACTACCTCTTCTCTGAGAGCAGCGAAGAAACCCTGTTTCCTTTCCATGGAAAAAAAGACAGAGAGAAGGAAACAAACAAAAAAACAAAACCCTGAAAATCCCCGAGAGCGAACTCACAGACAATTGTGAGTTGAAGAAGATGAATGTATGGTGAATAAGCTAGAGGGGATATGGAGTGGGAAATGGAGAGGAAGATAAAGAAAAGCACTTCTTCATAAGGCAAGAAGAAGGAGTAGTTAGAGAGAGAGAGAGAGAGAGGAATAGCGATAGTGGGAAAATGGATGGGAAGAAGAAATGAAAACGGTCAGAAGAAGAGTGGGGAGTGTTGAGTAGGAAAAGTGTGCGTGCGAGAGCCTTGAGAAGCGAAGCCAGTGCGTGCGTTGGTGGGCTTTACGGTTCCTATGGAGAAGAAAAAGCTCATGGGAAAGAGAAAGATACAGTCAAACTGCGCTTCCCTTATTTTATTCATATGCTCCCCTTTGCTTCGCCCCAAATGTTATTTAATAGTATAATTTATTTCAATTCAATGCCCACCATCGCATTCACACCCAGTTTCGTTATTCTTTTATTTTATTCCAAAATTTACGGTTTCTTCTTTTAATGGGCTTGTTTGATATGGCTATTTTTCAAATATGATTTACAAAATACAAAATAAATATATAAGAAAAGTTTTGTCTCGATTTTGTTAAAATGTTTGTAAAAACTTTTGCGTTGTTGATCCAAACAAGCCCAATATCAGGTTCTTTTCTCTGCTCCATCTTCTAGCTTCTCTTTTTTTTTTTCCAAAAAAAAAATCACTTTGCCTTTATGTATAATTATAGAGAGTACTACTTGGCAGTATATTCAAAAATAAATGAAGAATAATAAAATTAGCTTATTTCAAGGAGAAAAGGGAAATAAAGAGTGAGTTAACAAAATTGGAAGAAGTATATGTAAATAGAATGTTGTGGTATTAAAGAGGGGTACTGATAATAATAAAAAAAGAATGATGTGGCATTATTAAATTATGAAACTAAGCGGGAGATTTGGGGTGATGAGGGTGAAGGAGCCATAAAGGGGTGTGGGGCTGAGCAAAACTAGTTGCATCTGAGAGGGAATGATGAGTAGTGAAGGGTGAGGCCCACTGCTGAAAGCTTGAGGTTCCTTATGGACAAAGGCATTTTCATTTTTCCCTCCATATTAATTAATAGTATCCTTCACAACCTCCTCTTCCTCATATCCAATCTTTCCTTGCTTTTTCCCTTTTCATAAAGCTTCCTCACATAACAAACCCTCCTTTCATCTGTCCCTGCCTTCTTGTTGGATATGATGCTTCACCTTTTCACTTTTCTCCTCAACTCACCAAAGAAAATTAAAGAGTTCGACCATTTCTGTACCCATTGCAATAGTTGTAATTAACTAGTAATCATAGTTTAGAAGAGTACAGCTTGTACTTAATAATTGTTAACTGTCCTTTGAAGGCTGTAAAAGTTTGCCACGAATTATCACATCAAGAAATATACAGCTCTCGTCCTATTTATAAGTCTCTTCTAACATAATTTAACACAAATCGAAAAAATTTTAAATTTTATTATTTTTCATTTAAAATTCAATCACTTTCCAACTTTACCCCTATTTAATGTACATTATACCTCATATAAATTAATTCAACACAATAATAAATTAGGGATAAAATTATATATCTACATAAAAAATTTCTCTCAGTGCTCTATAAATAGGACTAAAAAATATATTTTCTCTCTACTCTATAAATAGGACCAAAGGAGTATATTAAAATTTAGCTTTAATTCATGTAGAAATTATTTATGCATGTTTTATGATAAACATACCGAAGAAGTAATCTTCTTGTTTGATTGAGCAGCTGAGCATTAAATATGGACATTCTTCCCAACAGATATTTAAAACCATAGTTCTCATAGTAACCTCTTTTGCTAAGCCTAACCCATGTTATTAAGCCCATAGGTTTTTTTTTTTTCTTGTTTTTACTAAGTACAAGTATCCTTCTATTAGAAATAATTTTGTTTGACATATTATCAAACACTAAATACAGACACAATTTCCAACAGAATTTGAATATTGATTCATTATATTGTAAAAGACTAATCCCTTGTACTAGATTTAATCTTTATTGGTAAGCCCATTTATTATAAATTTCCCTAGGCATTTTGAGACCTACCACAGGCTTCTCTCGACTATTATATTTATTATTATTCATACTAAAATTAATTAAAATTTCCCCTCTCTCTCTTCTTCAAACAAAATCGTCGGGTTTCTGTTCTTCACCTGATGCGTTGAAAGATTCCTCTGCCTTCGTCTCTACCAAAAACGATAGAAGTTAATTCATGATTTTTTCTTTTTCTACAAATTAAAAAAATCACATGAATGTCGTTTATAAGTTATGGTATATCCAACACTCGAAATATTTTTTAGGTGTATTCAGCACCTTAAAATATTTTGTAGTGCATTCAGTACCTGAAGTATTCTTTAGTGCATCCAGTACTTAAAAGTATTTTTACAGGTGTGTTTGACACCAAAGTTTTTTTTTATGCATCCAGCACCAAAACAAAAAAATTACTTCAAGATGATGGACACATCTAAAAAAATATTTTAAGATATTAGACGTATTTTAAAAATATTTTGAGGTACTGAATACATCTTAACCCTTGCTTATACGATGTTATGAATCAAGAGTGACGATGGGTTTTATAAACGTTGCAGCCGTCTGTTCATATCTGCAAGCCCTGTACAAAATGTCCAAGGTTGTAATAAGTATAACACATGTAGTGTATTTGATTCTTAATATAAAATATGAATAATTAATTGAAGAATATTAAAAAAATTTGTTTAGTTATTTATAATAAATGTGTGCTAATTTAAGTCATCGTATTTAATTATGATCCTTAAAGTTAGTTTTTAATGGAAACTCTGTAATAAAAATATTTTAAGAAAACAATTATAAATTTAAAAGATAAAGTAAATTGCTGGTAAAAAAAATAAAGTAAATTAAAATTTTATATTTAATGTTAAATTTAACCTTTTGCTTAGCATTTATACCATGAATGAGGGTAGTATCGACGTAACAGTAATAGAGCCAGACAACAAAATGGATCTAGCTGGATGCATAGTCTGGCTTTGCATGAAATAAGAAATTAACTCTTAAAACACTTCGCAGTGTTAAGAAGATCATTGTTGCGTGGTTGAAAAAGTGGATCTATATGAATATTCACATCAAACAATAAAACCATTTCTCGGTATCAAAACAAGACAGCCTTTCATATGCAATAATATAACTTTTGAATATGTTATATACACACACGTACCCATTTCATACTATATGTTTAATTCATATTATATGTTTAGCCAGATAATTAGTTTGAAGAAATTAATTTAAATATTGCAACCAAACATTCCGACGAATGTAACCAAAGACAGCTCATTTTGAAAATTCATACCGCTTCTCCATATAATCTTCATTTTTTTTTTCACATTTTTAAAAAGGTGGATTTCAGGAGAATAATATGAAGAGTTATTATAGAAAAGTTAAAAATGCAATTGTTTGGCACAAATAAAGTTATAAGTTTACTATTGATCTTATTTCTCAAGTGTACTAGTATCTAATTCTTTTAATGGTATAATTGTGCTCATAATTTTTTTTTTTAAATTCCAGGCATGAATTTTTATACAATTTTATTTCTAATCATGAATAAAACTGCACTATCAAGAAGATTTCCATTGGCGAGTGTTTTGAATTTGAATTTGGGGAGTAAAGACAAGGAATGGGCCAGGCGGAGAGCACCGAATAGGCCGATGGAGGCGTAACGTTTATAACGAGGGAGAGACTAAAAACAGAATTGGGGGGTTGACGCGGCGGAGCACGTGGAGCACAGGATTTGATTGGGCCAGCCACCTTAAAAATATCTCCAAGCTGACAGAGAGATACGGCAGATCGCCACCTTCTTCACGTAACGACTTCCGGCGTGGTCGACGACTGAGCCTCCTCAGCTTTACAACTAAGGGCTTGTTTGGATTGACTTATAAGTAGCTTTTCAAACGTGATTTACGGAATATGAGGTAAGTACGTGAGGAGAGTTTTGTCTCGACTTACGTAAACTTGTTTAAAAGCCCGTTTTGAACGGAGCTCCAAACAAGCCCTAAGCCTTCAACCTCACGAACCAACAGAGAGAGAGAGGGAGAGGTCAAGTTATGGTCAACTTCTTTCTTTTCTCTCTTTTCCTTCCCTCCAATGTTTTCCATTTACATCACCTAAGGTAGGGCCTATCTATTGTTCTCTTGCTAGTGCTTGTTGAAGGTTATCAGAATGTTTGGATAAAATTAAATCATAATTTTAAAAATAATTTTATAATATATAAAGTAATTCTATGAAAGAAGTTTTATTTCGATTTATGCAGAAACATTTTTTTTGATTCAACTAAACGCTCCCTATAATTGAGATCTCAAGAGCATTTTATTCACGTGATTCAAGATAAATCTCTTTTCATATAGTTATTTTATATTTCAATTAAAAAGTTGTTTTTGAAGAATTATACTGTCGTTCCAAACAAACCATTAACCTAGTGGCTCATCACTTATCATTTTCATTCCCAGGTTTCATTTTATTTAATTCACCTTTTAATGTTATCTCCAGTTTTTAATATAAGAGCTAGTTGATTAATTTGAATATATTAAGAAAATTTGTTAAATTATTTATTTATAATAAGTTGGTGTTGTCCTCCCTAAAATACTCTTACTAATCATGCGTATTAGCTAAAACTACCATTTGTTAGGACTTTTAACGCGTGCAATTATTACAAGGATTGTTTTGAAAAAAATAAATAAATAAAAACAGAAAAGCGGGTCAGATATTTAAGATTAGATTAAATGTCAAATTAGTTCTATCATGGAGTGTTTAAAACTTTTGCATAAGATGCCCATCTACATGACAAAAAGCCTAGCAGATGTGATTCGGTGACGGACGTGGATTGCTCGACAGAAATCAGAGTGGGCTTAAAGGAATGCATCTCAAGTATTGGGCCAAATCCAATATTTTATGATTGCCCATGAGCACAATCTATCTGGGCCACATGATGGCTTCGCCCAGAAAGGTAGCCCAAACATTTTCTCTTGCAAACGTGCGACCCTAAAACGACATCGCATTGCAGGGCCTCTGTGATCTGTCTCACCCTCACTCCCCGAGCTTCGCCTTCTTGCAATTCCATCGTCTCGTTCCCATTCGAAAAGGATAGCGGGAAGGGGAGGTCTTGCTCAGAATTTCGCAGATGGAGAACCCTAAGATTCAAGAAGTCGTCGAGAAGCAGGTTCTGACGGTAGCTCAGGCGGTTGAGGACAAGATCGATGAGGAGATCGCGGCCCTGGACCGACTCGATGTCGACGATCTGGAGGCGCTGAGGGAGCGGAGGTTGCAGCAGATGAAGAAGATGGCTGAGAAGCGGAGCCGATGGACTTCTCTTGGACATGGGGAATACTCTGAGATTCCTTCTGAGAAAGACTTCTTCTCCGTCGTTAAGGCCAGTGAGCGCGTCGTCTGCCATTTCTACCGGGAAAACTGGCCCTGTAAGGTACAAATTCGCGCCTTTTTATCGGAACTTCTAGGTTGTTATTATGTGGAGAGTTAATCTTCTTCGCGCGACGGCCTGCATAGGCCATGGCGTGGTTTTCAACTTGTTATTGCAACTTGGCATTTTTTCGAAGCATTGTTTTCAAAATAACGTGCAAGATATGGGTTGTTTTTATTAAAACTTTCAAGAAGCATACTTGTCAGCAGAACGGTGAGAATTTGGACAATATCTGTGCAATAAAACGCAAATTTTGATTATAAACACGATGGTGTATCTCCTTGTCTGTAACAGCAAGATGTTCTCTCGGAACCACATGATGCTTATAATTCAGCTGAAAGCAACGAATATCATCCCATTCGCATTTTTTTTGGGGTGGGGGGAGTTTATATGACATCTTGAGTACCAGCATCAGTCTTTAATGCATCTTAGCGAACTAACGAATATTACCCCATTCGCATTTTTTTGTTTTGTGTGGGAGGAATTTATATGACATCTTGAGTAGCGGCATCAGTTTTTAATGCATCTTAGCGAACCAAGTTTTTCTAAATGGAAAAGAAGAGATGTTAGCTATAGCACCTTGATGTCGCAGTAAGAGATTAGTATATTTTCTCCTATTAGGCACTTTCAGTGTCTGGTTTTAGAGAGATTTCACGAGTAACCTTAGAAACAGAGTTTCAATGCTGATAAAATTGCTCTTTTGGTGGTTCTTCAACTTATGAAATAGTTGCGTTCTTATGGAAATGAAGCTCACCATCCGAACCTTTAACTTATCCTTATGGCATTGTCCTAGAAATAAATTGAATATCTGGATTTTGTTTTTTGGACCAAAGCCTGCTGCCAAAGCTTAAAATGCGGTAGCGTGGCATGTTAATCGTGGCTTACATAAAAAGAAAGCAATGTAGCTTTTATTTCTTGTAGTGTGCCAACATCACCTCTATGTTGCTTCCAGGCTCCAGCAAGTAGTTTACTGCCTCTGGCTTCATTAACTACTTTTCTCCATTCCTAGTTAATATAGGCTTTTTTAAATTAGAAATGCTGTTTGATGTCTCTATTTTGATGCTATGAATGTGCTTTGACTGGTGTTGGAACTTGGAAATATATACTCTGAATCATGTGCTGAGGATTGACCCCATTATGAATAGCACTGTAAGTATCATCACTGTAGTAGAAAGTAGGCTTGGACTCTGCCATA
Source organism: Neltuma alba (assembly GCF_004799145.2). Classification (NCBI taxonomy): domain Eukaryota; kingdom Viridiplantae; phylum Streptophyta; class Magnoliopsida; order Fabales; family Fabaceae; genus Neltuma; species Neltuma alba. The sequence continues at coordinate 21,260 of NW_021636775.1, read as the reverse complement.
CTATGCCTCAATTTGAATATCAACCGGGCATGTTAAAATTGTAAATAAGCAATGACCCTTGCAAATTTTGTGCTTTTCTTAACATGGCGGCTTTCTGTATGGAACTGATTAGTTGGAGAAACATTTAATGTTTGCAGTGTATTTGCAGGTCATGGACAAGCACTTAAATATTTTGGCAAAGCAACATATTGAGACTCGGTTTGTGAAAATTAATGCGGAGAAAAGTCCATTCCTGGCTGAGAAGCTCAAGATCATTGTTCTTCCAACTCTTGCCCTCATAAAGAATGCCAAAGTGGATGACTATGTGGTACGTGTGTTTGGGAGAGTGTGTATGGGTATTGCCATACCTGTTAGGTATTAAGGGGTCTTCACTCTTCATTATTTAGTTTAGCACCTGCAAATTGATATCGTTGTATGGATTAGGTGGGATTTGATCAACTTGGTAATACTGATGAGTTTAGCACGGAGGAACTGGAGGAAAGATTGGCTAAAGCTCAAGTCATCTTTTTCGAGGGTGAATCATCAGTTAATCATGCAAGGTCCAGTGCACAAACCAGAAGTGTTCGGCAGAGCAGTAGGGAAGACTCATCAGAGTCAGAATAACTTGCATTTCCTGATAAGTTCTTTACTTGATTCTCCAGGAAGATTAGCACTTCGGCTACACCTTCAATATAGTCTCATCCACTTCCTGGCTGGGTGCCAGTGAAAATTTGTCATCATGATTCTAGATATTGTGCTTGATTCGGAGAGGATCATGCTTGGGTGAGATCATCTGTTATTTATCACCGTAGAAGTAAATTTTCGAGTTTTGAGATTGACGAGTTTGCAATTATAGCTGGAAACCAGTATCAGCGAGGTTTCTTGTTCTGTATGGCCCGCTGAAGGTTAAATGTAAAATTTTCGATGTTGATTGTTGCGTCATATTTGCCAGTCTCACATTTCTCTCCCTATTAATCCATCGTGACTCTGTTGTAATCTTTGGCTATTTTGTTTGGCTTATTATATATAATTTCAGATGCTTCCCTCGATCGATTTGGGTTCACCGAAATTATCGACTTTAGTGGTCCAGAGAAATCGTTTTCAAAATTCCTGATACCCATCGCACAATCACTCTGATTGCCAATCGACCTTCGTCCAAAGTAGAAGGTTGATTTGTTCAAAGATGGTATAATATCCATTCAATATATTCCTAAAACTTATTGTAATTCATTACTCCATCTGATTGGTTTACAATATCTTCGTCAAGATACAGCTGACTACTGGCTAAATTTTATTCAGTTCGTTTTATATTTTACTAGATGTTACCGCGAGATCAATATGAAATTAGTCTTTTTACTAGGCATGCATATATAACAATAACAACAACAACAACAATAATAATATACTTTTGTCTCTCTTTATCTGTTATTATGAAAAAAATAAAGAAGTACAATTATACCTTGAAAAAGGGAATTTTTTTAACAGATATTTATTTTTGTATTTTCACCTTCAAGTGTATTTATTTTAGTCACCATTCTTGCTCCTTTTATTTTTTTCCTCTATCCCGCTCGAGCGTATGTGCAAGGACTAGGGGTTTCTTTCAAATGAAATGGCACCGCATAAACGCGGAAACGCCGCGAGCGCGACATATAAAAAGTTGAATTCAATTTTGAGCCCTACTTTGGTAAATTGGTGAAATTTTCGACGGTGGCTCGGATTTTCTATCTCGTTTTTCTGAACTCTCAGGATAACGCATTGGATCCAAACCCAAACCCCAATTGAATTCCTCCTTTTCCGCTACCCATTCAATATTCCTCTCACCGCCTTCTCCATTTGGCGCGGAGGCTACTGTGTTACTCATATCGATAACGTAAGTTTCTGATTTAGCTTAGTTTCCTTCTCGTCATTACTTAGCTGCCGAAAGTAATGTTTTTTACTCTCCGGGTACGGCGGATTTTGCTTAGTTTTCGTTTTTCATTCTCTGGTGGTGGGTTTCTGTCTCCCTATTAGTCTGGGCTAATAATTTGAACATTTGTCTTTTAACTATTAATGCTTTTTGTGCTCTAAGAAGTTGCAAACTTAGCTCTCCAACATAGCTATGGGTATTCCTTCTCAAATTTTCCCATGAACAGGCCGCACTTAGTGTCGTATAATGCATATTGTGGAGCATTGCCGTATTTATTTTTTCATCTCTTAAAAAGAAATGCACTAGAGTTTCAGATTTTATAGGCTGCAGCTGGAACCAAGCATTAAAATATATGAATATTGCATGCATTTCTTGATTTTGGCGGGCAGCTGGGAACAGTTAATTAGTATTTCTAGCTGGGGCTTTGAGCTGTTGATGATTTGATGTGGCTTATCCCTCCAAGTCTCACGCTCAATACATTTAGTGGCTTGGATTTTTCTTTTAGCGACTAGTGAATATGCACTGCATTTGTATCAAGTTGAGAATTTTCTGACAGTTATCTGTCGTAAAAGTTGAAAAAAGAATGAAGTTTACTTGTTATAATATAGTTCTATGTATATTACTGTCCAATTCGCCCGCTCTGATGAAGTTACGTGAGCATAGGATTTAAGTTAGTGAACCTCTTCTCAAGCCTCACTCTGGGATTCAATGTAGCGTGTTGAATTGGCAGATATTAGATAGCTCAAGGGATTTGTTTATCTTTTTCCCGCAGATCAGTCATCTTCAATGTAGACAACTCATCAGGATCAAAAGAATTGTGGACATTGTAATGCACATAAGTTGTTTTCTCCAATAGGTATTTATGTACATGTTCAAAATGCGCTGCGATTTAGGCAAGAATTGTCAGAATGGGGAAGGTTCATGCTTTCAACATGATACCTTAGAGAAGGCTAATGCTATCAGCATGGAGGCTCCCTCAGATCAAATGAGTAGCAAAACCAAGGAGCTAACTTCCCATAATAACAATACCTCAGACCAGGTGCATACAATCGATCCAGGAACCACACATTCTGAATTGCCAGAAATAACTAATCAGATTGGCTCTGAATCTATGGTTAATGAACAAAGGGCTACTGGCACTAGGGAAACCATGTTTCTTATTGATGAAAAACCACCTCCAGATGGCGTGACTGGGAATATTGTTATTCAACTTCCTGCACAACCTCAATGTGACATAGACAAGAGCTGTCAAACCGAAGAAGGTTCAAGTTTTCAACATAATACTTCAGAACTGGGCAATGCTATTGGCGTGGATGCTTCCTCAGATCACATGAGTAGCAAAACGAGAAAGTCAATGTGCCACCCTCATAATACGTCAGAACAATTGCATATACTTGATCCCAAAACTGCTCTTTTTAAAATGCCTGAGAACACTAATCAGACTGGCTCTGAATCTTTGAACAATGAACAAAGGGTCCTAGGTACTGGGGCAACCAGCTCTCTTCTTGATGGAAAACAACTTACAGTTTCTGACAGTATGACTGGAGATTCTGTCATTCAATTGCAAACACGATCTCAACACGACTTAGACAATAGTTGCCAGAATGGAGGAGCTTCATGCTTTCAACATAATACCTTAAAAGAGGTTTCTGGTTCTTTATCTAATGATGAATCGCAGAACAAATGTCAGCAGGCATCCCAAGATGTTTATAATGAACCTGTGGAAAGAAATGGCGCAAATGAACAATTAGGTCCACCTTCACAAGACGCTGCCAAGGGCAGTAGTCTTAACTCTCTGCAAAGAAACTCCAGAAGAGCAACTCGTGCCCAGTTAGGGTCCAAGGATAAAAGAACTGCAGCATCGTTGAAAAAGAAATATATCCTAAGAAGTAGTGACAGAGTTTTGCGGTCAAGGACGCGTGAAAAACCTAAACCACCCCAATCAAATACTAATCTGGTTAATCTGGATCATAATGGAGAAAATAGAAGAAAAGGCAGGAAGAAGAATAAGCGTAGAGAAAGGAGAGTGACTGATGAATTTTCAAGAATCAGAGCTCGTCTAAGATATTTCTTAAGTCGAGTGAGCTATGAACAGAACTTGATTGATGCTTATTCTGGTGAGGGCTGGAAAGGATATAGGTTTGTAAACTCTTCTAATTATGATGCTATCTGGTTAAGTTGTATTCTATATTTGGATGAGTTTTGCATTCTGATCTACCTTGGATCTTAGCCTCTTATTCAGAATATCATTTATATTTGTTTAATTGCTGAGAAAACAAAATGATACTACATTTATAGTGGCCTTTAGTGCTTGCGTGGCACTTTATAAACACTTCAGTCTCAATTTCCGTGTAAATTGCCTTTGAGTTTAATGAAATGCCTGTTTTCAAGATTTGATTCTCTTTTTTTTTTTTTTTTGGGTGTTGGATTTTAATTAAAACTGTTCAGTGAAAGTATGGGTACTTGAGTTTTTCATTATATTCAGATTATATCATGGGTGTTATCATTTAATTGTTACTTGACCGTTTAAAAGTAAAGGATTATATACGTTGTGTGTGGAGTGCATTTTCTTTATGCCTTCCTTGTTACCTAACATTTCTAATTTAAGAATGCATCAACCCATGCATGTTTATATTTATGTGCATGCCAAAAAAAGCTACAAATGTTTACCACGAAATGTAATTTGATAGAATTTGAATTTTATCTTGAATGCTTCACTTGCTTGGGTTATTTGATTTGGTATCTAGCTGTCTTCCCATTTCCTTTCTGATATGCTATTAACTCTATGATGTGAAGGGGTGGATTTTGAAACGATACAACAGATTGCTAATTCTAGAGTGCTTTATTTTTGGTTCTTTGCCAACTTATTTCCTGCCTCTTGCTTGTATTAAGTAATCGAGTAAACTATAGTGTTGTTGTTGGAACTTGGAGTTATATATGGAACAGGAGTAAGTGACTTTGTTTATGAGATGGTCTGTTTCTGCTTTTATTCAGGCCTAGTGACATAGGAAAAGATTATTGTTCCAGTGTGAAAAGCAAAACAAAAAGGCATGTTCAGCAGTATCCGTGTACTTCAAGATCTCAACTAGACCTTCATTTGTGTTGTTGGACTCAATTTGTACTGACTTAACACAATTCATAATTCGAACATAACTTTATTGTGATTTTGCATTCCTGTTATGAAAATGGGTTTTTTATTTCCCCCTTGTCTACTTTAACCTTCACGGGTTTATTTTTGTTGTTTCTAATTTCACTGTTCATTTCTTTTGCAGCATGGAAAAATTAAAACCTGAGAAGGAGCTTCAACGTGCTAAGTCTAAAATACTTAGTTTTAAATTGAAAATTAGGGATTTGTTTCGACATTTGGATGCATTGTGTGCTGAAGGGAGGCTTCCACAGTCTTTGTTTGATTCTGAAGGAGAGATTTGCAGTGAGGATGTAGGTTGATCTTTTATGTTTGATTCCTAAATGGAAAATCAATTCTCCAGGACTGTAGTCTATATTTTATCTCTCGACATATGTTGCTGACTTAAATTTTTTGTATCAGATATTTTGTGCAAAATGCAGGTCCAAAGACTTGGCCACTGGCAATGATATAATACTTTGTGATGGTGCTTGCGATCGTGGATTTCATCAGTTCTGTCTGGAACCTCCTTTGTTATCTGAGAATTGTAATCTTCTAACCACCTGATTTGATCATTTAGTGCTTGCATACTCTTTTAACATTCATGCATACACTTTTGTGGCCATACAGTTCCACCTGATGATGAGGGTTGGCTATGCCCGGGATGTGATTGCAAGGATGACTGTTTTGATCTCCTTAATGATTCTTTCGGAACAAGCCTCTCTATTTGTGATTCCTGGGAGGTCAGTGGGAAATTTTTGTCCTCTGTCCATTCCTCAGTCATTACTCTTGGATTTTTCTTTCCTCAACATGTGTGTTATTGGCGCTCAGAGGGTTTTTCCAGAGGCAGCCGCAGCTACTGGAAACAAAGTGGATGATAACTTGGGACTTCCATCAGATGATTCTGGTGATGGTGATTATAATCCTGATGTTGCAGAAGATGAGGAGGTTGAAGGAGGCAATTCAAGTTCTGATGAGTCTGATAATGCTTCTGCTTCTGAGAAAATGGAGGCTTCATGTAATGAGGATCCATACGTAGGCCTTCCTTCAAGTGATTCAGAGGACAACGATTATGATCCTAATGCTGTAGATCATGACAAAGGTGCAGCTGAAGAAAGTTCAAGTTCTGATTTCACGTCTGATTCTGAGGACCTTGCTGATGTAGTTAAGGGTAGTGCATTATCTGGACAGGATAATTGTCCTGTACCTGCATCATCTTTGCCAGAGTTAGATCCTGGTGAAGAAAACTCCACTCCTGTCTCTGGGAAAAGACATATTGAAAGGTTGGACTACAAAAAACTGTATGACGTAAGTTACCTTTCATGGTTATTGTTTACAATGCTTGTCTACGATTTTGCATGCACTGTCTATTTTTCTCATGTGAAGTAGATCTGATTCTCATGCTGTGGTTCAATCTCCTGAATGTTATTTTGCATTTGAAGGAGTCTGTGGAGAGAGTTATTTTTTTCCGGTCCATTTAATTGCTTTCTCCATATTCCAGTTTTTAGCTGTCTTTGTTCCTTTTATAGGAGACCTACCAAAATGCTCCATCTGATACTAGCGATGACGAAGATTGGACTGCTAGACCTGCTTTAAGTAGGAAAAAGAAAGTCACTAGCAATGGGCTGCCAGTGTCACCAAATGGGAAAACCTCAGTACTGGATCATGTGCAGAAAGAAACTGAAAATACTCCTAGGAGAAATACTCGTCAAACTAAAGTTGAAAATATGGACAGTTCAACCAGTAAATCACTTGAAGGCTCTAAAGGGGCTGGTTCAAATGGTAAAAAACGAGGATCTTCAACATACAAAAGACTTGGGGAAGATGCAGTTAAGGTAATGGTGCATTGCCATCTTAGTTACACGGCCAGGCTTTCAAGTTTTAGATCCGCACAGCTGCCTCCTCCTCACTTACTGATCTGTCTTTTAAATTAATTTCTGCGCTCTTGATATATTCACAATATCACGTTTCCCTGGACTTTCTAAGTAAACATCTTTTGAAAATAAGAAGGTTGTCTTTTTGCTATCAATTATTTCATTTACAACTTGCTTTGCAATTTACATTGATCTATATGTGCGCTATTTCTATTTTTTCTTTCACAACTGGGCAAACGCAAGCATACGCTCAAATTAATGTTAAAGGGAGGGGTTTCTCTTACAGCGACTGAATTTGTATTTTCAGGTACTCTACAAAAACTTCCAGGAAAATCAGTACCCGGACCGTGCCACTAAAGAAAGCTTGGCAAAAGAACTTGGGCTTACTTTCAACCAGGTGCTATCTCTTGTTCTCAACAGTGAAATGCTTTTATAGCCTTCTCTCTATTATAAGCTTTTATTTAATCCCAACACCCCCCCCCCTTTTTCGCAGGTTAGCAAATGGTTTGAGAATACTCGTTGGAGCTTTCGGAATTCCCCAAGGATGGAAGCCAGGGCAAGTAAAAGTGCTTCACAGGGTGCCACTTCCAGCAAAGTTGAAAATGAGATAGCACTTGGTGATGAGAAGAGGGACTCAAAATCAGTGTCCCAGGAGGGGAATATACAGAAATCAAAATCCCAAAGCTCTAGAAAGAGGAAGCATAATACCGATACCGAGGAATCTGATGCGAATATAAACATTGATGATGCAGCAACAAAACCTCTTGTTCACTCACCTAGAGTTGGTGAAGCGCAAAGGAACCGCAAAACGAAAACAAGGAAGCGAAAATGAATTTCATATTGAGAAGTCAAACTTGATCGGTGCCTTGGGCAACAAATTTTAAGTGATCCATCTTTTGCTAGATTGAGATCCTGTAAGATGGATTTACTTACTCTTAATCATGGCAATATCAGAAAGTGTGCCATTTGTAGTTTATTTGATGGTTTTCATAAATTAACATAAGGTGGTTCAATTTTAGCATGGCCCCTCCTGAAAACACTACTGCTGGCCTTCCATTTTCTTTAATTTTCCTTGTTTAGACTCTCAATTCCCAAAAGGTCTTTCCCTCACCTAAATTGAGGCAGAGGGGTTGACTTTCATTACAGAAGTTAAAATACATGTAGACAGCTTAGTTGTATACTTCAAGCATTTATTGCCATCACAGGTTGATGATATTCAATCTTACCTAGTGCTCCCTCCTAATTTTTTTTTTAGTAAGTGACAGTTTTTGGGTATGACTTGATTATATTTTCAAGAGATGCTTAGAGGTTGCCTCTATTTTTTTTCTCTCTCCATATTTTGTTCTCATTTAATTACTCATTAATAAAGGACAGTTCTCCCCCTCCCCCTCCCTATCAAGGTATTTTTGAAAAGGAAAAAGGGTTACATTTTTTTGTATATCTATTATCTCTGATTAATTCTGACTGTTTTTTTACCAATATGATTTAGTTAATTGTCTCATAAAGAGGAACGTATGGAGTAAATGATAGCGGCTCATTTTGCATCATGGTCTAGTTAGGTTGTATGTTCTTGGAAAACAAATTATGACAATTTTATGGGTCTTTTTTCTTGGCATGAATTCTTTTTTCTTGGCATGAATTCAAGGCATTCTGAAATGACTGATTGTTGCTAATTTGAGAGCATTTAAGGTTGAAGCTCTCTAATTAAGTGCACAACGAGTGTGCTTTTTAAAATTCAAATTTATAATTGTTTTTTACGAGAGCAAGCTCATTGAGAACCTATTTGAAATAACTTATGAGTAATTTTTTAATAATAATTTATGAAATATGAAGTAAATATGTGGAAGAAGTTTTGTCTCAATTTATATAAAACATGTTTATAAATGTTTTTAAATACTATGTCAAACATGCCTTTAATATATATATATATATATATCTTTCGTCTTGTGTAGTTGTGTTACATATTTGATCATGAAGTGCGAAGAGCCAATAATCGGAATTGAAGTGATTATGTTTGCTGCATTCGTTGAGCTCCGGGAACGAGAAAGTTGGCATTGTCGGAAGTAAGCTATTTCAAAGAGAAGAAGAACTTCTTCAGGCATTATATTATGTTGAGGGGCTTATTATGTTTTTGCCAAAATGGAAGTTTGAAAGTGGCATCGAGCTCGTAAATTTGTCGGTTTGTTCTTTTGCATGAAGCCATGCCCATAAGACAACACTTAAAAAGGAAATGAGGCAAATAGTAAAATGCAATTACCAAAGGATCTAACTCAACTTGGATCATTCTTCTCCAAATCAGCCGGTCACTGACAGATTTGGACAAACAAGGTGGGCTCCATTGATCGAGTGCCTTTCCTTTCCCTACCAATTTCTTCAATTATTTCTCTTTACTCTCAAGTCTGTCACAACTATTGTAATTAGCATCAATTATTTTACCGATAGAAGTTGGGTCTAATAGAATGTATTAGTCTCGTAACTTGGTAAATTAAAATTTGAATTTGGAAGAAGTAGAAAATAAAAACATTAATTGCTTCTCATTATATTTAAAAGATAATTTTTTAAAGGCCCCTTTAATTAGATTTCACTCCGCATAGTACTCACATACTTATTCGTTTAATTAGATTTTACTCCACATTCATTGTTCATGAGGTGTAGTCTCTCCATCGTCGTGCACACAACCCAATTTATTTCTTTATCTCTATTTTTTTTTTGGGCGATACTTACATATTGTAATTTCCCATAACGCATGAAAATGAATTCAATTCAACTTACAGTATTTTTTTTTTAGGCTGATCTTCGATCAATACATGTTTATCTTCAAGTAGTAAAAAAAGAGGCGGGGATAAACATATAAGGAACAAGTGTATACTAGTATTCCAGCCAGCTGGGTGAAGTTACTGCAGCAGATATAGTAATTTTATCTTTTAACACTCACAGAGGTGTTTTATACATGAGCAGAGATTTGAGCATCAAATCTTTATATAACTCTAGATGTAATTGTGATTTTTCTTTTAATGAAATTTGGATAATATATTCTACAATTTTTCCCTTTTTTTTTTTTTTTTTTACACTTCCATTTTCTTATGGGGAAGCAGATATTTGAAAGAACTCACAACTTCTGCCTTTACGACACGATCCGTGGTTATAGTTTTTCTTCTTCTACAGTTCATCGATTTGAAGGTGAATCAGATGAACGACTGAATATGTAGTTTATTTACCTCTTCGCATTGTCGTATGATGTTGGCTGAATTATTAGAGAAAATTGGATTTTCAAGTTGGAGTTATAACGTGAATAAGAAGTACAAAGTATAAATTTTATAGCATCACCTCCGTAGAGCCAGCATAAAGGGAGGTACTGATTTCTTCGTTGTCATTCTCTCGGTCTCCTGGGCATGTTTGTTTCGGCTTTCAAGCTTAAATTCACGAGCCAATTTTTCAGCCTGAAAAGCAGTCAGAGTCTGAGGTCTAAATCAAGCTTGAGCGATTCTTGTGCCTCAACTTGCTGTGGTGGATCCAAATTATGAAAGCTTCCTGGCCACACCAGTTTCTTTTGATCCTCCACCCACGAAAGGTGAAGCCCATGCCATTGCAAGTTCTTGAAAGCTCGATGCCATTATTGTAGTTCCACCCCAGCTTGATGATGTCTTGTGTACCAGTGAATGGGGCTGCACACCAAGCGTTCGATGAAATGGTGAGTTGATGGAAGATCCCATCGTCATCATCAACTTCTGAGACTGGTATCTTCTTACTGCTCCTCTTTCCCTTTTGTGTGCGTTCTGATGACCCCCTAATGCTTGTGAACTAAAGAACTTCCTCATGCAGAAGTTGCAGGAGAAAACTTTTGCTGCTGCTGATTTTGATGTTTGAGGACCTGGGTCTCCTGCTGTAGATAGTGGAGTAGTTTTGCCTCCTAAGCTCAGGTTCAGCTTTAACCACTCTTCAGGATCTTCGTTTTCGCTTGCTTGCTCCTTAGTTGGTTGAAAGTTCTTTGATCTTCCTCAATGATCATTTTGGTATCTCCCAAAATCCCAAATGATGAGTTTCAGGTTTGAAACGTGAAACTTCAAACGAGTAGTAGAATAGAAGGAAATGCTTATTGGAATCCCTTTTAAAGGATAGATAAAAGCAGGAAAGATAAACGGATGGGGGTATCATACTGTAAAGGAAATAAAATCGGATGTGTTTTTGTTTTTTTAATTTATAATCTCATAATAATCATTGACCCCACCTAGTGATGCTTAGTGCTTCAGGGAACAATGCTTATATCAGCTTCAGTGCCGCCCTTGTCAATCTTAGGATTCTCTACTTTCGTCCTTCTCTTTCCTCTTTTATCCTCACAAAGTTCTTTTCCTTGTTGCCTATTTTGGGAAAACACAAGGTGGGCATTAGTAAAACATTTCCATATCCATTGTCAAAATCATATCACAACTTATTTGAACTGCCTGCCTGATGTGTGTTCTTCTCACACATCATGTAACAAATCTTTCTGCTCATCTTTTTTGTGAGTAGGGTGGATATGATAGGTGTTAAGATGGAGTCTCGATGTTTATCCACTCAGGCCGCTGTTACATGAATGAGATTTGTTTATTTCCCACCTTTTAAATTTCAATTATTCATGAGAGTAGCAATTGACCAGACTTAAATGTAGTTCCAGTTTTTAAGTTTAATATTATATGAACTTCGTCGAACTTTATGCTCGAATTCTTTAAAAATCTGTTGAAGATATTATGATAGTATGATATCCACTGCTGTAAATTGGACTTTTAAAGAGAACATGCACCTTATAAAGTTTAGCAACGTGCACATGATTGCATAAATGTGTCTCTTTAAAGAAATAATGCCCTGAACCCCAACGATTAGATCATTTGGCTGGGTTGTTCTAGCTTAATTACAGGTCTTGAGTTCGAGACGTGAGAACAAAGCATCTTAAGGGCCGGGACGCCAAACTTAACGGGTCCTATCATGCCTTAATGCGGATTAGTCTGAACCTGTTGTTGTGCCTGAAAGATGGCCTGACTCAGGATACCGGGTGTCAATCAAAAAAAAAAAGAAGAGGTAATACCCTGCCATTGAGCTAACATATTATCAAATTTCATTCTTACATATAAACACACACACAATATAAACATGCGTATCTGAGTGAAAACACACACAAACACACACACCACAGAGGGGTGGCAGGTCTAAAGTATGGTCAACATGGCGTTTCCTTTAAGTTCCATGTTCTCCATTGACAATGAACAATGAACATATGGGGAAGGGGAAGTGACATGCGGGAGCTATGGTGCGGTGGGTTGGACTTTTCATTGCTTTCTGATATGAAATGTTCGTGGGGAGAGTGGGACCCTCATTATTGTCAATAATGGCGGTAAAAGTAGGAAATGAGTATGGACGGTCTTTTGCCATTTTTGAAGTAGTGTTAGGGTTGAAGGCAGCGGATATCTATATGGGTGCCTTCATGTTGGGGGCTTTCTTTCGGGGTTCCTTTTCAAGCTTTTGTAGCGAACAGTGGATATTTACTGTGGGATAAGAGCTTTGAGGACCATTTTTTTTTCAGCTATAAATTCAAGTAGGTTAATTTTTATCAGACCGGGAGTGTTAATGTTAAAATTCTTTTAATAAGTATACTTTTTGATATTAAAACTTATGTTATTTTCTTTCTAGGGTGTGAGGCCTATCTCAGTTCAGATTTTATTTTATTTTTTGAGTCTTTTAGAATAATTTTAAGTTTAAAATAATTCAATATAAATAACTTTGATTGGAATTTAAATCATATTTTTTAAAAAAAAAAAATATATTTTTGCTTAATCTTGTCCTAATTTATTTTAATAGGCTATATTCAAATGAGTTGGTATATATTCCAAATTTGGAATATGGAAGATACCTAGCAAAAATCTTTAGATCGACAGGTTCAGCCTTTTGGGCATAATATATATCAGAGGTGGAAAGTATTTGATTGAGAAAGAGAGCATAATGAATAATGAATTATAGCTACAGCAGAAAAAAGGCATAGATATTTGTAGTTTGATTTATTCCTATCCAATTGCACTTTTTAAGTTAAATCATAAAATATTAGAATATCATCTGTAATCTCTTGAATAAATATTAACTTATTTGATTTGGAATACTTTCATTGTAGTTGAGCGGCATGTTATACTTGGGAATATGTTGTAGTTCCTCTGTAGCATCATGATGGTAGAGGTAGACCCATATTAAAGGAGAGATTCGTTATATTATTATTTCAGTCATCTTGTTCCTGCAACATGACTAATCCTACCCAACTAGATATTTTAGACAGGAAATGATATGAAAAAGATTAAGTAGACTTTGGTTGAGTTCTTATTGGCGATTCTATTCCTAGTTATCAAAATAACAAAAGAATAATTACAGATAGGAAAAGCAGGGAGCATTCCTTTCCCAGTATTCCTACTCTAAAACCAAGGCAGTGTTGGGTTTGAACTTGTGACCAGAGCAGAAAGCAGAGGATGAGTCATTAGAGGGAGTAACGACATTCCAATAAATGGACAATCACATAAGATAATATACATATAGGAAGTTAGGTACAATGTTTTTATCGTTTGTCAATTCACAAAATAGGATGTAATAATTAATAAACCTGCAAAAAATATGTGAGCCTGCTTTGCGGTTTGCTTAACCAGCTTAGGGTATTTAGATTGACTTATTTTTATGAAAAAAATAGTGTCTCAATAATTTTATCTCATAAAGCATAAAAAGTTTTAGGGAGAATTATAATGAGGCTCTAAGTGAAAAAAATAATTATCAAAAAGTCCAAATAACAAGTTTGAAGTGTTATTTCTACTTTTCAACTTGTTATTATAGGTAGTTTAATTATTATTGAGACTTTTTTATTATTATTATTTTTAGGTACTTTATTGTAATCTTCCGAAGTGATTATATAGTACAAAAAATTTTCAAGTGCCATGGCCAAATAGCACAAATTTTAAAAGATTAGATTTCTTAAAAAATAAACTCCCCGATTAAAAAGAATTATGTATGAATTAATAAATTATTTAATTGTTGGCAAAAAAAATATTCAATTACCTTATTTACACGTTTTTATATTCACCGTTAATTTTTAACAAAAAATTGACGAATAATATATTTTATAATTTAAACAATATCTCTACATGTCTTCTAATCTAGTAACAAAAATCATACTCCTTCAATCTTATATATAAAAAGCTAATTAGAAAACTAATTTTGATTATCTTTTCCTTAAACTAATTCATCCGACTTATAAACTAATATATAATTTAATGTTACATTAAAGTATTTTTAAAAAATTCATGTCACATTATATTAAACAATTTTTTAATAACTTCTTTAATCTATTCAAATTAATTAAATAAATCTTACAATAAACATTATATAAATTTTGTCGAAACAATAAACCAAACACAAGTTAGTTTGTGTTGTGCCATTGTTCAGGCTGCAGTTAAATCCTAAATTCTCCTCAGATGGAGCTCTGATAAAGTCATATTATTCCCGAATAGTGAAATGAAAGAGGAAGCAATTATAGCACGCAGCCAAGAGACCAGATACAAGAATTAAGCAAGAGCTGACATTCCTACACAAATCAGAAATAGGAAGTAGAACCTCCCTCAAACTAGAATTGCATAAACAGAGAGTCTCAATCAGGAATCAGGACTCCTACACAAGTTTTTTTTTTTTTAATTTTTTTGGGGTAACTAAGTGACCTCCCCACAGACCACAACCCGGTAAATCATCGCTTGATATTCTTGAACAAGCCATGTAGATCCAACAGCTCCCTCAGGTACCTGCAAATAAATTAAAAAAAGGGGAAAAAGTACAAAAACTGCATAAATATGGGAGCCTACATGGTACGCAGCATCATAATTTTAGAAAATCCCATTAAATTTAAATCCAGCACCAGGTCACTTGTCCCAATTGAATAGTACATAAAAATGTGAAAATTCTCAGAAATTACAGCGCTCCAGCCACACACGAGACTTATTGTTTAATATTAAGAAAAAAGTTATTTTAGTTGATTAAATTTAAGGGAATTGTTGGGCTAAAGATGGGGGGATGTATTAATTGGCCATATTTACTCTAATAACTCCTTTATATTTAATAAACCAAAAGCACTTTTTCCTCTAATCTTAAACAAATGGGCCCTTATTTTATATTGAACCCATGAGGTCTATAAGCATAACAATAGCGAACAACTGGTATTTCCACTCAAGAGTATAATTAACCATTCTGAAGAATTAAAACAGTAGAAAGAAGCTTTGATAGTATAGCAACATTAAGTATACTACATAAGATTAAAACCATACTCCAAAGGAATGGACAGAATAAAACGTTTTACAACCATGCGCTAGCTTTTTGAAGCTTTCATTTTCTCCCTAGCAGGAAATTCATACAGGGAGCAACTACACCAACTGTTTGGCAAAAAAGCTCATGTCTTTCAAAGTGAAGGGTGTGGAGTGATGTCAAAAAAGTCGTTTTAAAGTGGTTAATGATAACATTCTAGGGGGGTTAGAACCAAAGTCACGAGTCAGGATCACCTGTGAGATGAATGAGTTAACCCATAGTAAGTAAAAATAGAAATCGTGAAAAGGCTAGTAATAAGGCCATTCTGAACATATGGCAGTATATACTACCTCTAGTCCTGAATATAAGAAACAAATAACTAACTTGCAATGTTAAAAATATTAGTTGAAAGCATTTACTCATCATAAGCATGTCACAGTGTAAAATTTCCCCCCAAAAAAGTGGTCCAATTTCAAACTTTTGCCAAATATTTAATGACACTCATAAAACCAATTACTATATAATGAAGGCATGAGAAGAACTTTTAATAACAAGATAGAAATGGGCAGTTATCTCTTATATTTAGGACCAAGAGGCGGCTATCTAAATTCTCTTATATACTCTCCCCCTTGACTTTTTGTTTGTGTGCCCGGCCTTCATATTTCATATTGAAAGAAACCAACTAGTATCAAGATTTTTTAGTCATAGAATTTCCAGAATTGTGTAGAAAATAAGATAAAGCCAATAAATTTGTAATAGACTAAGAAAACATGAAAAGCTTGCAAAAGAAAACAGAAGATCAGGGCAAATTTAATTCATGCATGTTAGATTGTGTAACAACAAACAGCATGCAATAGATTATTGAAGGCTTGAAGCCTCATTAAAGCGAAACTCACCATAGGAGATGCTTAGATGTCTAGGAAAATCTAACCAGTGCCTCACTTCATCTCTAAGCATCATGAATCACTCACTTATATAAGATTCAAAGTGAAGATAAATAATATCAAATTGGTAACTTAGTATAGGAACAAAGAACCTACTATGCACTATGCAGCATTCTTCTCATGCCATTGGATGATCCATGTCCTTGCGCATCACCCATCTTTTCCATTCCTACCTATAAATTTGAATCTTAATACCTTCTTATCAACCAAGTGAGATAGACGGACACACACATCTAAGGTCTAAACAATTTATCACTCAGAATGAGCAATTCAGCACTTACTAATCCTCAACATCAATAAGGCTACGTCCTACAATTCTGGTTCTCTAGAGCAGTTGAGGGGTCACAAGAAAAAGGAAAAAATAAGAATTTCTTTCATGCGTCCTAAAACAGCAAGACTCACAAAGAAACTACTAGCGATCTTGACAAGAACGGCGGAAGGTACCATGGGACAGCTCGCAACAAGCCCGTGCGCTGACAGCGAAGTGCGATGTGAGACAGGTACTAGTATTATGCAGTGGCAAAAGCGATTGAGCGCATCCCAGTTCGCCCAAGCTCCTAAGTCAATGGAAAAAATGATAAGCACAACATAATTACAGATATTTGCAAGTAATTTTATCATAAGAAATTGGGGAACGAGTTTATGTTTCCTCTTAGTTTCTTAGCCGAAGAGACTTGGCAGACGATGATTATCAGACAGAAGTTATGCACATACAAATTAAAACAGGTGAGTTTAGCAAGGTGGATTTCAACAAAAGACAAAACGACTGCTGAAACTCAGGTTAAAACTTCATTTTTGTTCGCCACATCACTTTTTAAGCCATCAATTGAATGGAATCCTAAGAAATTCCTAAACTTGGAACGCGGAAAGCAAAATACTTTTAACTGAATCGTCCATGATTAGGCGTTGCTTACGCACTACATTTCAAAACTGGACATGAAAATGGAAGCTAGTAAGGCACACGGGGTTATCAGATGAAAGATGGCACCTGGAAGTGGCAGACGAAAAGCGGCGGGGCCAAGGGAGAGGGGCGGTAAGTGGCGGTGGCCGAAGACGGGGAAGCGGAGACGGCGGCGAAGGGCGAAGAGAAGCCCTAGCTGCGCTCATCAATGAGCGAGACAGAGATCCAGAGCGCCAAGCCATTTCTGACTTCTGCTGAGTACTGAAATGAATCAATCTCGGAAGAGACGAGGGCAGAATAGCACCCAGGACAGGACTGTGATTGAGGGCTTTGCGAGGGTTTAATGGTGGTACAAAGCGATGTCGTTTTGCCTTCTTACTGAGTTCGGGTTCTTTCCTGGTCAACCATGCTCTATGCACAGCTCATTCTACAGTCTACACTCTTATCAAGTTATCATCTCCGGTTTGGGAAAGTATGGACAAATCGAGATAAATTTTTTTACATATTTATTTTATATATTATAAAATATTTTTAAAACTATAATTTTGATTCATCCAAAACACCTCCTAATACTAATTTGCAGAAATTAAAAAAGATAAATAATTGAATTAATTATAATATATGTTATATGACTTTTCTCAAGCACTTATATGTATAATTACATTATATATTAGTTTATAAATCAAGTAAAATAGTTTTAAAAAATAATAAATATAAATACTTTACGAAAAATCGCAAAAAGCATGTGTTTGGCTGTAGTGTCCAATACAAGAACCCCATCAATTACTTCTATAAATGCCCTTCAAATCGTATCTTACACAATTTTACCCCTGGGAAAAAGGTTTTCCCCCTTCATCTGTGATTGCATGACTGGTTTTAATAATCTCAGCAGAAAAGTCATTTTGTTTGAAGAAAAAGACTCTTTTTAATAGGTGGGAAAAACTTCATAATGACTTATGAAGAGAATTATATTATTCATATTTGAATAATCATATTTTTGTAATAAGCATTTTAATAGATTAAAGTCCAAAGGGAAACGACATTGACATTTGATCAGGAAGAGGTTACCACCAACTCTTATAATATTGACAAGGGCCTCTGACTTTTATTTATAATAATGATAAGGCCCTCTGACTTTTATATATACGTAAAATAAAAGCTCTGCAAATTATCACGGTGAAGAAGCTTCCATTTCAGTTGAGGCATTTCAGCTGTCCATCGAACTTATAAAGGACGTCAGGCAAGAAGTTTGCAGAGATCAAGGAGGCTCTGTAGTGAATTCTTTTGAGAGTGGTGTGATGATTGGACCAGACAGCAGCCTCCTCAAGGTTCCCTTCTCTCCACCTTATGCTAATCGTAGTTCCTCCGCGAGCTTTCAACCCTTCCACTGATCCATTTGGCCATTTCTCCTGAGGAAGTGCCGGAAGTAGGAAAAGATCTTCTAATGTGCTCTGCACAAGCACTTCTGCAATTGCAGCTGTAAAACTGCAAAACAAGTATCCACAATCAATCGATTTGTCATTTGATTCTTTGACTAAAATATAACATGTTTGGCTTGGAATTAATGATGGCATATCATGAACAGAAGCACATTGTTGCTCTAATGGATCCTAACAAATCAATGGCACTTTCAAGTCTCATGAAGCCAATGATGATGAACCTGATTCGTTAAAAAGTAAGGACTGAATTCTGTTGCTAAGAAAGGTTACCCAAAGTTGGCATCAATCTGAAATGGTGGATGAGCAGCAAATAAGTTGCTATATAGTCCTCCTTCAAATTGTACCCCTTGATTAGGATCCACCAACTTGAACAAACGCTTGATCATCTTATATGCATTGTAACTGTTGCGTAGCCTAGCCCAGCAAGCAGTTTTTCCATGTGATCGACCATCCTGGACCTTTCTTCTCCTGTTTCAAATAACAAATTTAGATCTAACAAAGCTTATTCCTTCAAAGTAAGCAACATCATAATGTAGCCAGTTAACTCGGCCACCTAGTACATCATAAGTCAAATCAACAGAAGTTCTACAAGGAAATTCCAGCGAGACAGAAATAGACAAGCAAGCTAATTATTCAACTTATGCTAACCTCGTTTATGCAGGCTTTTCTCAGCAGCTTCAAACAGAGCTGGACTTTTCTCAGAAGTAATGGTATGCCCAGGGAATAGACCAAACAAATGAGAAAGGTGACGGTGATGCACATCTGGATCCTTAAAGTCCTTCACCTGCATTACGCGGCAGATTCATCGTCTATCCTTCAAGTTTTGCATATAAAATTTTACCATAAAATTAAAGCAACGTGCATCCTCCAAATTTCAAGCTTGTAACATACCCACTCCATTATGCAACCATCGCTAGCAATCTCAGTTGGACGTAGCCTTGGTTGAGCTTTTCGGACTTCTTCAACAATATGATCCTTGTCTCTCCCTAAATCTGTTCTGGCAAGGCCGCTAAAGCATAAATACAAGATGAAATCAATCGTTTTGTATGCTTTAATTAACATTAAAGCAAGTTTACCTCAGCTGCAGAAAGAAATATGGAAAACTTCTTTTATGATTGCCATGTCCATTGTTGATGATCGGCTCACACAAGCAGGCTCACCATTGGGAGCAGTAAACATGTGTTCTGGGGATGTTGATGGATTTGTTTCTAGAAATCCTTCATTGCCTTCAATCAGCCAGCTCAATAAAAACGATACACACCCTTCCAACAAGGGATAAGCTTTATATCTGAGGAAATCCTGTTAGAAACAACAGATCAGCAAAATTTGCCTTTGAAATGCTTACTATCAGATGGTACAAACACGGTATCTCATGTCTGTTGGAAAATGTGCGTAAAGACTGTAAAGGCAAAGCATCAGATTTCTCAAATAGAATTCTTTTAAGCGTTTCAATCACTTAACTTTTATTATCATTTTTTTTATTGCTTTTGTTTTTTCGTTAATCTCGTCAGTTGATTAAAAATCTTATGCCTATCAAACTACACTCACCTCATCCAATGTGTAAGCATATTGCTCCCATAGATGTGTACAAAGCCATGCTCCTCCCATTGGCCACAAAGCCCACACGACATCACCGTCGCTTGCTGATGATTTTGCCCATATATCTGACTTGTGATGCACAACCCAACCATTTGCTTTGTAGTTTACCTACGGCATTTAGTAACTGAAAATAAGAGAACATAGGCATAATTCATAAAGCAAAGCATAAAAATCATGCATGCACAAGAAGAATGGGGGCCGATCCGGTCTAAGGCTCTCCAGCATTGCCTTCAGTGTAACTTCTGCAGCAACCTTAGACATGAACCAACCCCTAGGCCCAAAAAAAAAAAACTGCCCCCGCCATTAGATGCCCTGCTGTTGTTTTTTTTCCCCCCAGCTGATCACTACCTAGTATGCGGTGAGTTTTGAAATATGAATAACTGGAGAAGGATCGTTAATTAATAAAGTCTAAGATAAAAATGTAAAAGGTGAACGATTCTTACTCTTGCAGTTTCTCTGCCATTTAGGGATAGAGAGGAAATATAATCAAACAGGGGCTCTTGACACTCGCTAAGGTTGCAAGGCAGAGAAGGCCAATAATTCATTTCAAGATTAATATTCAAATGCGGAGCTCCACTGGAGATAGATAATGTGTTCATTGTCAGTCTCGAATAAAATTGTTATGCAGGATTGAAATAAATATTGCATCACTATTCACTAAAAGAAAGAAGAACTGAAAAAGGAACCGTGGTTAATATTTACAGTGAATAGAGAATGAAAAGCACGCAACGTTGACAGAATATCAGTATTGACATTGATAATGTCCTGTTTCCATCACATCCTAGGGTACCCTAGACTAGCCTTCCTTGTGATGACATAAAAGCATCTTAATGCAGATGAAAGTAAAGTGAATCTAATCAGATATGAGTTTTCACAAATTCATACTCATTAGTGAAGGTGAGGTTTAATTTTCTGCAACCGCAGCCGCACAAACACATGCTCCTTGTCATTTAGAAAACAGATTGGTGCAGCATTCAAGTGAATAAGTGATAATGATACGCTTCCTGTCCTAAATGTAGATCCATTTACTACAAAATGGATCTTACTGTTAAATAATGGAGGGGTATTATTTTAGGACCCCTCTTGGAGTCAGCATTGCAGATGTAATACCAAGAAGAGAACACATACAATATAGAAGCATGGCAATTGCTTCTAGGGTTATGTTTGAGATAATGTCCTAGTCTCAGTGTATACGCCGT